>NW_021941398.1:157500-357500 GCF_902148845.1 Salarias fasciatus | reverse complement strand
ACAGGGGACAGGGGACAGGACTGAGCTCTGTCCTGTCAGGAGGACAGGAGGACAGGGGACAGGACTGAGCTCTGTCCGGTCAGGAGGACAGGAGGACAGGGGACAGGACTGAGCTCTGTCCTATCAGGAGGACAGGGGGACAGGGGACAGGACTGAGCTCTGTCCTGTCAGGAGGACAGGAGGACAGGGGACAGGACTGAGCTCTGTCCTGTCAGGAGGACAGGAGGACAGGGGACAGGGGACAGGACTGAGCTCTGTCCGGTCAGGAGGACCGGGGACAGGACTGAGCTCTGTCCTATCAGGAGGACAGGGGGACAGGGGACAGGACTGAGCTCTGTCCTGTCAGGAGGACAGGAGGACAGGGGACAGGACTGAGCTCTGTCCGGTCAGGAGGACCGGGGACAGGACTGAGCTCTGTCCTATCAGGAGGACAGGGGGACAGGGGACAGGACTGAGGTCTGTCCTGTCAGGAGGACAGGAGGACAGGGGACAGGACTGAGCTCTGTCCTGTCAGGAGGACAGGGGGACAGGGGACAGGACTGAGCTCTGTCCTGTCAGGAGGACAGGGGGACAGGGGACAGGACTGAGCTCTGTCCTGTCAGGAGGACAGGAGGACAGGGGACAGGACTGAGCTCTGTCCTGTCAGGAGGACAGGAGGACAGGGGACAGGACTGAGCTCTGTCCGGTCAGGAGGACCGGGGACAGGACTGAGCTCTGTCCTATCAGGAGGACAGGGGGACAGGGGACAGGACTGAGCTCTGTCCTGTCAGGAGGACAGGAGGACAGGGGACAGGACTGAGCTCTGTCCTGTCAGGAGGACAGGGGGACAGGGGACAGGACTGAGCTCTGTCCTGTCAGGAGGACAGGAGGACAGGGGACAGGACTGAGCTCTGTCCTGTCAGGAGGACAGGAGGACAGGGGACAGGACTGAGCTCTGTCCGGTCAGGAGGACCGGGGACAGGACTGAGCTCTGTCCTGTCAGGAGGACAGGGGACAGGACAGAGTTGGTCAGACGTCCTGGTCCTGTGTGCAGCTCACCTCAGCTTGGTCTTGCGCTCTTCGTGGAAACGATGGACGAAGCGGTTGGCCTGGCTCTGCAGCGCCCCCCTCAGGGAGACGCTCCTCCGGCCACACAGCTCCTCCGTGTCCCTGACAAAGGCCTCCACCGCCTGGGACAGACTCACGAAGTCTGCTGAGCTGAGGCGCTCCAGAGAGCCGTCCTGTGGGAGCAGAGACCATGAGGACAGACCCGGTGTGGACAGGGGGACCAGGGGACCGGGACAGACCCGGTGTGGACAGGGGGACCAGGACAGACTCCTCGTACCTTGGCTCGGGCCGTCAGGACTTTGACGCAGCGGTCATGGCTGATGTCTGAAGACGAGGACAGGAGCTCCTGGAGGTTGTTGAGGACACGGTTCAGCTCCAGCTCAGAGGGCATCATGTGGTCACTGGACCTGAGGACGGACGGACGGACGGACACACACACACACACACACACACACACACACACACACACACACACACACACACACACACACACACACACACACACACACACACACACACACACACACACACACACACAGTGTCTAAACTCTTCTCTTCCTGATCAACTGTCAAGATCTACACATTTTAGAACGGCCATGCAGACGTTTAGATCCCACATTAAGACGTTTAGATCCCACATTAAGATGTTATGTTTAGATCCCACATTAAGATGTTTAGATCCCACATTAAGACGTTTAGATCCCACATTAAGACGTTTAGATCCCACATTAAGACGTTTAGATCCCACATTAAGATGTTTAGATCCCACATTAAGATGTTTAGATCCGACATTAAGACGTTTAGATCCCACATTAAGACGTTTAGATCCCACATTAAGATGTTTAGATCCCACATTAAGATGTTTAGATCCCACATTAAGATGTTTAGATCCCACATTAAGACGTTTAGATCCCACATTAAGATGTTTAGATCCCACATTAAGATGTTTAGATCCGACATTAAGACGTTTAGATCCCACATTAAGACGTTTAGATCCCACATTAAGATGTTTAGATCCCACATTAAGATGTTTAGATCCCACATTAAGATGTTTAGATCCCACATTAAGACGTTTAGATCCCACATTAAGATGTTTAGATCCCACATTAAGATGTTTAGATCCCACATTAAGACGTTTAGATCCCACATTAAGATGTTTAGATCCCACATTAAGATGTTTAGATCCCACATTAAGATGTTTAGATCCCACATTAAGATGTTTAGATCCCACATTAAGATGTTTAGATCCCACATTAAGATGTTTAGATCCCACATTAAGACGTTTAGATCCCACATTAAGATGTTTAGATCCCACATTAAGATGTTTAGATCCCACATTAAGATGTTTAGATCCCACATTAAGATGTTTAGATCCCACATTAAGACGTTTAGATCCCACATTAAGACGTTTAGATCCCACATTAAGATGTTTAGATCCCACATTAAGATGTTTAGATCCCACATTAAGACGTTTAGATCCCACATTAAGATGTTTAGATCCCACATTAAGATGTTTAGATCCCACATTAAGATGTTTAGATCCCACATTAAGATGTTTAGATCCGACATTAAGACGTTTAGATCCCACATTAAGACGTTTAGATCCCACATTAAGACGTTTAGATCCCACATTAAGATGTTTAGATCCCACATTAAGATGTTTAGATCCCACATTAAGACGTTTAGATCCCACATTAAGACGTTAGATCCCACATTAAGATGTTTAGATCCCACATTAAGATGTTTAGATCCCACATTAAGATGTTTAGATCCGACATTAAGACGTTTAGATCCCACATTAAGATGTTTAGATCCCACATTAAGACGTTTAGATCCCACATTAAGATGTTTAGATCCCACATTAAGATGTTTAGATCCCACATTAAGACGTTAGATCCCACATTAAGATGTTTAGATCCCACATTAAGATGTTTAGATCCCACATTAAGATGTTTAGATCCCACATTAAGATGTTTAGATCCCACATTAAGACGTTTAGATCCCACATTAAGATGTTTAGATCCCACATTAAGATGTTTAGATCCCACATTAAGATGTTTAGATCCCACATTAAGATGTTTAGATCCCACATTAAGATGTTTAGATCCCACATTAAGATGTTTAGATCCCACATTAAGATGTTTAGATCCCACATTAAGATGTTTAGATCCCACATTAAGACGTTTAGATCCCACATTAAGATGTTTAGATCCCACATTAAGACGTTTAGATCCCACATTAAGATGTTTAGATCCCACATTAAGACGTTTAGATCCCACATTAAGACGTTTAGATCCCACATTAAGATGTTTAGATCCCACATTAAGACTGTTTAGATCCCACATTAAGATGTTTAGATCCCACATTAAGACTGTTTAGATCCCACATTAAGATGTTTAGATCCCACATTAAGATGTTTAGATCCCACATTAAGACTGTTTAGATCCCACATTAAGATGTTTAGATCCCACATTAAGACGTTTAGATCCCACATTAAGATGTTTAGATCCCACATTAAGATGTTTAGATCCCACATTAAGATGTTTAGATCCCACATTAAGATGTTTAGATCCCACATTAAGACGTTTAGATCCCACATTAAGATGTTTAGATCCCACATTAAGACGTTTAGATCCCACATTAAGATGTTTAGATCCCACATTAAGATGTTTAGATCCCACATTAAGACGTTTAGATCCCACATTAAGATGTTTAGATCCCACATTAAGATGTTTAGATCCCACATTAAGATGTTTAGATCCCACATTAAGATGTTTAGATCCCACATTAAGACGTTTAGATCCCACATTAAGATGTTAGATCCCACATTAAGACGTTTAGATCCCACATTAAGATGTTTAGATCCCACATTAAGATGTTTAGATCCCACATTAAGACGTTTAGATCCCACATTAAGATGTTTAGATCCCACATTAAGATGTTTAGATCCCACATTAAGATGTTTAGATCCCACATTAAGATGTTTAGATCCCACATTAAGATGTTTAGATCCCACATTAAGATGTTTAGATCCGACATTAAGACGTTTAGATCCCACATTAAGATGTTTAGATCCCACATTAAGACGTTTAGATCCCACATTAAGATGTTTAGATCCCACATTAAGATGTTTAGATCCCACATTAAGATGTTTAGATCCCACATTAAGATGTTTAGATCCCACATTAAGATGTTTAGATCCCACATTAAGATGTTTAGATCCCACATTAAGATGTTTAGATCCCACATTAAGATGTTTAGATCCCACATTAAGATGTTTAGATCCCACATTAAGATGTTTAGATCCCACATTAAGATGTTTAGATCCCACATTAAGATGTTTAGATCCCACATTAAGATGTTTAGATCCCACATTAAGATGTTTAGATCCCACATTAAGACGTTTAGATCCCACATTAAGATGTTTAGATCCCACATTAAGAC
Organism: Salarias fasciatus; assembly: GCF_902148845.1. Lineage (NCBI taxonomy): Eukaryota > Metazoa > Chordata > Actinopteri > Blenniiformes > Blenniidae > Salarias > Salarias fasciatus. The sequence goes on along the minus strand of NW_021941398.1, from coordinate 353,009 downwards.
GTTTAGATCCCACATTAAGATGTTATGTTTAGATCCCACATTAAGATGTTTAGATCCCACATTAAGACGTTTAGATCCCACATTAAGATGTTTAGATCCCACATTAAGACGTTTAGATCCCACATTAAGATGTTTAGATCCCACATTAAGACGTTTAGATCCCACATTAAGATGTTTAGATCCCACATTAAGACGTTTAGATCCCACATTAAGATGTTTAGATCCCACATTAAGATGTTTAGATCCCACATTAAGACGTTTAGATCCCACATTAAGATGTTTAGATCCCACATTAAGATGTTTAGATCCCACATTAAGATGTTTAGATCCCACATTAAGATGTTTAGATCCCACATTAAGACGTTTAGATCCCACATTAAGATGTTTAGATCCCACATTAAGACGTTTAGATCCCACATTAAGACGTTTAGATCCCACATTAAGATGTTTAGATCCCACATTAAGGTGTTTAGAACTAAGGATCGACCAATAATCGGCCATTGGGCATTTGTCTAATAATCGGCATCGGCCTTTTTTCCAACCAATAGCCCATAAAACCGATTTTTTCAAAGCGTGCTGTCTGGATCATATTTACAGCCGTCTCCCTCTGCCTGAAGTCCCTCCTCTGGGCTGAGGAACAGAGCCCCGCCCACAGCTACATTTTGAAGCCAAAATGTTCATTTTTACTGCAAATGAACATCGGTTCAAAATATCGGTTATCGGCTTCCATAAGTACCAATAACCGGCATCAGCATCGGCCCTAAAACAGCCATATCGGTCGATGCTCATTTAGAACCCACGTGCAGATTTTCTGAACCTACATGCAGCTGCTGGGCTCCCTGCTGCCTGGCCTGTCTGTGGAGGCAGGGCTCCCCTGCAGGGCCCTGCAGACCTCGGTAGAGCCCGGTTCCCGGTCCTGCTGGGCGGTAGAGCCCGGTTCTCGGTCCTGCCGGGCCTCGGTCAGAGCGTCACTGATGAACAGACCCTCGTGGGTCAGGTAGGCCAGCTCGGCGTCTCCCCGCAGGACCGTGTGATCCTGAAGGAACTCGGAGACCCCCGAGGCAGGTTCATCCAGCAGACGGCCTCTCTTCTGAGAGTCCAGAACCTGTAGAACCACGTTCCTGATGGCGTTCAGGGTGGCCTGAGGGACAGAAGGCTCCGGTCAGAGAGGACACTGGGACCACTGGGACCACTGGGACCACGTCACTCTAGACTCACCTTGATCCTCTGCAGGAAGAGCAGGAAGCTCTGGAAGATGGTCCTGAGCAGCTCAAACCACTGAGGGAAGGTCATCAGACGCATCTGATCGGCCAGCCTTCAACGACACCCACACAAACAGGTCAGAGGTCAGAGGTCAACCTTTCGGTCACCAGCGGGGCTCCACTGGGCCAGGAGGACAAACGTTCCCAAGGAGAGTCTGGGAGAGACCAGCTTGTGTGTCAACAGGCAGAACCCTGACCACGTTCACACTGCAGAGGAAGAACTGTGGAACTCCACAATCCCCAACGCTTCCGGCAGAAACCCTCCGGGAGTCCTGTCCTGTTCCAGACACCGTCCCATCTGCATGGGACCCGGTTCCAAAGTGGAGGTCATCTGTCTGCTGAGAGCCGACTGGTCTCTCAGTGGCCAGGTTTATGGGTTCTGCTGGTTCTGCAGCGCAGTAACCCCAGTAGGAATCTGTACCACGCACGGAGGCTGGCAGTCCAGTGGAGGAACCCGAACTTCACACCAGAATCACAGACAGGTTTATTGCCAATTATAGTAAAGGGTCCAAGGAATTAGTTTTGGTGGCGGTGCAGAGATGGCAAAAAAGAAAACAAATTTAAAAGGCGTGAGGATAAATTATAGAGAGAGGGAGTAGGGGAAAAAATAACATAATGGCAACGACGCCAGAAATATGACCGACCGCTGAATTATCATAAACCACACAGACCACAGAAGGATTTACAGCAACATGTATGAGTCTGAAGACTGTAGAGCTAAGCTGGTCTGTGTGTGTGTGTGTGTGTGTGTGTGTGTGTGTGTGTGTGTGCGTGTGTGTGTGTGTGTGTGTGTCGGGTGGAGGTGGGGGTTAGGGGTGAGGGTGGAGGTGGGGGGAAGGGGGAACACGCTCTGCCAGGGTTCCAATTCCAACCAAGTTACAATGCTGTTCATTTATTCATTCATGAAGCAAATATGAACAGAGTGATACGGTGATGAGCCACAGGGGGCAGTAGAGCTGTGGAGCCACAGGGGGCAGTAGAGCTGTGGAGCCACAGGGGGCAGTAGAGCTGTGGAGCCACAGGGGGCAGTAGAGCTGTGGAGCCACAGGGGGCAGTAGAGCTGTGGAGCCACAGGGGGCAGTAGAGCTGTGGAGCCACAGGGGGCAGTAGAGCTGCAGCCTGCGGTCCTCTGCCTCAGTTTCACATCAGATGAAACAGTCCAAGCTGGGGCTGCAGGACGAGCTCAGCTTGATCACCTCATACTTACTTAGTAATGGCTTCGGTGTCAATATCTTCGATGTGCACAACCGTTTCAGCCACACACTGCAGACAGAAGGACCACGGTCAGACGGCTTCATGTGTGGCTTTCAGAGGGATTCAGGATTCAGGAGTCCTACCTGAGCCACCGTCGCCTTAGCAGCCAGCATCATTTCATCTCCGTAAATGTCCAGAAAGTCCAGCTTCCTCTGCCGCAGCAGCCCGAACACCAAGGACTCCAGACGATCCTAGTACACACACACACACACACACACACACACACACACACACACACACACAACTTCAGCTGCTGTCCTCTCCCACATTCATGTGAGCCACCTGATCCTCCAGAACTGCACCAGCCTGTACAATTAAGCAGTAGCTGTTGAATCACAGGAAGAACACATGGCAGACCCCCCAGTCCAGCCAGAACCATCACAGGGCCAGCATGGCTCCACCAATCAGCCCACAATTAGATCAGGATTTCATTGGACTCATTGGAGACTCATTGGATAGCATGCTGTACTGGATTTAATGAGATTGAAATCTGCGTGTGTGTGTGTGTGTGTGTGTGGAAGGGGGCACCTGTGGTGAGCCAGCGCTGGGTTTGGCCCCCTGTGGTGAGCACAATATCCATCATTACCAGTCAGGGTTGAATATCGATACAGATCTTTCTCTGGCTTAAACGGGCTGTTTCATGCAAAATTCACTGTTTGTATGTTTTAACCTTGTTATATAGTTATGTTCTCACCAAAAACACCCCAAAGCATTTTTTTTCCTTCGTGCCTGCATGTTTGAGCTTTCCTCCTTGTTGTGCTGCTCAGAGAGGCAGCCCCTCCCACACCGTGAAAACGCTCTGTTTCCCACGTTCACGTCACACGGTGAAGATGGCCCCCCTGAGCCCCCCTCCTGCAGGCCCTCGGCAATCAGCGTTGCTGCTTTTTTCTAACTCTGATTACGGAGATAAACTTTAACCATCATCTGAAAGCAACAGTCAAGCAAGAGCAAGAGTCTGAAGGGTCTGGAGGGTCTGGAGGGTCTGGAGGGTCTGGAGGGTCTGGAGGGTCTGAAGGGTCTGAAGGGTCTGAAGGGTCTGGAGGGTCTGGAGGGTCTGAAGGGTCTGGAGGGTCTGAAGGGTCTGGAGGGTCTGGAGGGTCTGGAGGGTCTGAAGGGTCTGGAGGGTCTGGAGGGTCCGGAGGGTCTGGAGGGTCCGAAGGGTCCGAAGGGTCTGGAGGGTCTGAAGGGTCTGGAGGGTCTGGAGGGTCTGAAGGGTCTGGAGGGTCTGAAGGGTCTGGAGGGTCTGGAGGGTCTGAAGGGTCTGAAGGGTCTGGAGGGTCTGAAGGGTCTGAAGGGTCTGAAGGGTCTGGAGGGTCTGGAGGGTCTGGAGGGTCTGGAGGGTCTGAAGGGTCTGAAGGGTCTGAAGGGTCTGGAGGGTCTGGAGGGTCTGAAGGGTCTGGAGGGTCTGAAGGGTCTGGAGGGTCTGGAGGGTCTGGAGGGTCTGAAGGGTCTGGAGGGTCTGGAGGGTCTGGAGGGTCTGGAGGGTCTGGAGGGTCTGAAGGGTCTGAAGGGTCTGAAGGGTCTGGAGGGTCTGGAGGGTCTGAAGGGTCTGGAGGGTCTGAAGGGTCTGGAGGGTCTGGAGGGTCTGGAGGGTCTGAAGGGTCTGGAGGGTCTGGAGGGTCCGGAGGGTCTGGAGGGTCCGAAGGGTCCGAAGGGTCTGGAGGGTCTGAAGGGTCTGGAGGGTCTGGAGGGTCTGAAGGGTCTGGAGGGTCTGAAGGGTCTGGAGGGTCTGGAGGGTCTGAAGGGTCTGAAGGGTCTGGAGGGTCTGGAGGGTCTGAAGGGTCTGGAGGGTCTGAAGGGTCTGGAGGGTCTGGAGGGTCTGGAGGGTCTGAAGGGTCTGGAGGGTCTGGAGGGTCTGGAGGGTCCGAAGGGTCCGAAGGGTCCGGAGGGTCTGGAGGGTCTGAAGGGTCTGGAGGGTCTGAAGGGTCTGGAGGGTCTGGAGGGTCTGGAGGGTCTGAAGGGTCTGGAGGGTCTGGAGGGTCTGAAGGGTCTGGAGGGTCTGAAGGGTCTGGAGGGTCTGGAGGGTCTGGAGGGTCTGAAGGGTCTGGAGGGTCTGGAGGGTCTGAAGGGTCTGGAGGGTCTGAAGGGTCTGGAGGGTCTGAAGGGTCTGGAGGGTCTGGAGGGTCTGGAGGGTCTGGAGGGTCCGAAGGGTCTGAAGGGTCTGGAGGGTCTGGAGGGTCTGAAGGGTCTGGAGGGTCTGGAGGGTCTGGAGGGTCTGAACGGTCTGGAGGGTCTGGAGGGTCTGGAGGGTCTGAAGGGTCTGGAGGGTCTGGAGGGTCTGAAGGGTCTGGAGGGTCTGAAGGGTCTGGAGGGTCTGGAGGGTCTGGAGGGTCTGGAGGGTCTGAAGGGTCTGGAGGGTCTGGAGGGTCTGGAGGGTCTGAAGGGTCTGAAGGGTCTGCGCTTGGTGAGTTTCTCACAGGAAAAGACGTTTTTGCGTGTCTTTGCATGTAGAGAAGCTAAAGAGCTAAAGCTAACCCTTAGAGAAGCTAATGCATGATGTATTTGTTTTGAAGCTCTGATTGGTTGAAGTAGCTGTCAGTCAAAGTCCACAGGGGGAGAGGCGGGATTTCAGTGAAACAGAGCATTTTCTCTTCCGGGTTTCAGAATTAGCCCCAGAAAATCTTTTATTTCACACAAAATGACTTTTCCTTAGCGCCAAAAACAAACTATTACCATGTTAATGCCAAAGCTGGGGTTTGGAAGAGCTAAAAAAGCAGGATGCAGCCCCTTTAAAGTGACTGATTTGTCAATAATGCTGAGAATCGGTTTGTCTGTGAACCAGTTCAGAGGAAGACATCTACCATCAGAACCACAACACATCAGCACATTGTCAGGGCTGTCAGGGTTTTCGGGGTTCTCAGACCTTCTCCAGGACCAGCGGCTCGTCCTTCAGGCTGCGGTTCAGGTCGCTGCGGGCGTACATACTGAAGTCCTCCACCATCATCTTATCGATCAGCTTCTCCAGCTCACACAGCTGCGAGCCCAGATGTCTGCAGGGGGACAGACAGGTTACTGTAGGACTAGGGCTGAACGATATGGGCAAAATTTCATATCTGGATATCCATGCCAGATATCTCGATATCGATACGATATATTACAATGGATTCAGTAAAAGTTAAGCGTTTTTCAGAAAAATAAAAACATCACAATACAAAAGGATGTAAAAAAAAAAAAAAAAGCAGTTTTATTTATGAGAACTCACTGCCACTACCACCAAACTCTTTGTGCAGATTCTGCAACCGTCCTCTGCCATCAGCTGTCAACCAGTAAACGAGGTTTGTGATTGGCTGGCCTTACCTGTGCATGGGCGAGCTGACACGCAGGGCGAGCAGGGGTAATCTTGATATCGTTGATTTTGAGAAACTAATGTCCTGAATGTTCATATCGCGGTATCGATATGATAACGATATATCGTTCAGCCCTATGTAGGACCGTCAGAAGACGCCCTGTCCATGTGCAGGACCACATTCTGACAGGAACAGAGACCCCGCTTCACATGCCCCCTGCAGTCCCAAACTCCGCTGCGGTGCAGAGCCTGAAGCTGCAGACCCCCCCGCCGGTGCAGTACCTGAAGCTGTGCACCCCCTGCAGCTCCTGCTGCAGCACCTCCTTGGTGGTGGCGATCAGCTCCAGCGCTCCCACGAACTCGGCGGTGGAGAGCAGCAGCTGCACGGTGGGCTGCGTCTGATGCACCGCCGCCATCAGCTTCAGCTTGTTGTGCAGCTTCACGCAGTTGTTGCGGTTGAGGGCGGTGCGCAGCGCCCGCAGCGGCCCCCGGCACATGACCCGGTCCATGGCCGCCGTGCGGAGCCGCAGGTTGGACACCGCCCGCTGCGTCTCTTGCAGCCGGTCCTGCAGCTCGTGCTGCGACGACATGGCATGGAAGAAGGCCTCGGAGCGCAGGGAGATCTGCCGGGCGATGCTCACCTCCACGATGTCCAGGTAGTGACTGAGCTGCACACACACACACACACACAGACACACACACACACACACACACACACACACACACACACACACACACACACAGACACAGACACACACAGACACACACAGACACACACAGACACACACAGACACACACACACACACACACACACACACAACAGGTTCTCGCAGATTTAAGAACACACAAATGAAGAAATCAGCACACGGGGTCTCTTCTTGCTGATGTTAGAGTGTGTGTGTGTGTGTGTGTGTGTGTGTGTGTGTGTGTGTGTGTGTGTGTCTGTGTGTGTCTGTGTGTCTGTGTGTGTGTCTGTGTGTGTGTGTGTGTGTGTGTGTGTGTGTGTGTCTGTGTGTGTCTGTGTGTGTCTGTGTGTGTGTGTGTGTGTGTGTGTGTGTCTGTGTGTGTCTGTGTGTGTCTGTGTGTGTGTGTGTGTGTGTGTGTGTGTGTGTGCGTGCGCGCGCGCTCCACCTTCTCCTGCAGCAGTCTGGACGAGGCCACATCCCGGCTGCTCCTCCCTCCACTGCTGTTGAAGTGGGACCAGGGCAGAACCGTGTTGAAGGTGGCCGGGTCCTCCAGAGCGAAGTCCGGCTTCATGAAGATCTGGAGACACAGAGACCAGGTCTGTCATCTGTCCTGACGGCGGGACACAGCCACAGGTCCAGCAGCTGGACCTCCTCTGTGTCAGACCCTCACTCTCAGGCCATTGGTATTCCTGGTAACAGTTCAGATTCTCTGAAGGGCTCTGGTCAACCTGGCTGGACTTTTATTTTGAAACAGGAAGTAAGTCTTGGGTGGCTCGGCCTCAGAAAGGATTAGCAGCAGGTTCAGGGTGGCTGTGTCTGGAGCACAGGGTTACCTTGGGGACTTGATCCAGCTCAGCACGGGATTTCTCTGCAATAAAGGAGAGGCTGCAGTCATGTGAGGGTGAGCTCTCAGCACGGCGCTCTGCAGCCGGTCCACAGCTCAGTCATACCCACGCCAACGGAACAGGACAGCTGCTTCATAATTCATACCGTGGTTGGTGGTGATACTGGAGACGGCGTCCACATTGTCTTTGTTGGGACAGATGGTCTTGCAGCGTTCGTGGACTCTCTCCCTCTGAAACGAATCCGTGACGGGAGGAAAGACGCACGTTTAGTCCTGACCACACACCATGAGAGCAGAAGAAGAATGAAGCTCCACTGACAAAGAGCAGGACTGTCCCCACGGGGGGGGGGGGGTCTGGTACCTGCGCCGTCTCCTGCAGGTAGGGGCTGAAGTGGTCCCTGCTGATGGGGGGCAGCTGGAAGGAGGGCATCACCTCGCTCTCGGTGAAGTCCAGGCCCCACGTCTTGGTGAAGAAGTCCGACTCGCGCTTGGCGAGCCGCGGGTCGTTCAGCGCCGCGGGGAGGTTCACCTTGGAGCTCAACACCGTCCACCGGTCGTGCTCCGACACCAACGACGGCCCATTGCACAGGCCCCGCCCCTCACCTGCAGGAACACAACATTCCTCCAGAAAGCAGCCGCTTCCAACACTGTCCACAAAACACTGAGACCAGAAAAAAAGTCCAACAGTAAATCCAACGGTGAGACGCCTGTAACCCCAGGACTGTGACTACTGAACCCTGGACAGTCTAAAGCTGTCCACATCGTTATGAAGCCAGCAGGACTGGCCAGTCATGTGACACAACTGGTCACATGACTGAGCACATGACAACACGGCTCGGCACTCTACCTACCGGTGGGCTCCTTGGGACAGACGTCGGGAAGTGAGTGGACGGCCCGGTACCGCGGCGGAGAGCCGTCCCGCTCCTTGTGGTAGAGTCGGTCGGCGCCCCCGCTGCCGGGACGAGGCATGTGGGCGGAGCTGCGGCTGGACGCCATGGCATCAGGACTCGCTTCCCGCCAGGAGAGCTGTGCAAAAAAGAACAGCTGACAACTCACCGAGTATTGTTCTGAAATGAAATACTCCTGAAAACAACCCCCACACCCCAGGCACCACGGAAACCACAACATCCAACCCCCACACCCCAGGTACCACGGAAACCACAACATCCAACCCCCACACCCCAGGTACCACGGAAACCACAACATCCAACCCCCACACCCCAGGTACCACGGAAACCACAACATCCAACCCCCACACCCCAGGTACCACGGAAACCACAACATCCAACCCCCACACCCCAGGCACCACGGAAACCACAACATCCAACCCCCACACCCCAGGTACCACGGAAACCACAACATCCAACCCCCACACCCCAGGCACCACGGAAACCACAACATCCAACCCCCACACCCCAGGTACCACGGAAACCACAACATCCAACCCCCACACCCCAGGTACCACGGAAACCACAACATCCAACCCCCACACCCCAGGCACCACGGAAACCACAACATCCAACCCCCACACCCCAGGCACCACGGAAACCACAACATCCAACCCCCACACCCCAGGCACCACGGAAACCACAACAGTACTACCATCAGTCAGACTGATCGTCTGAGAGAAGACAGTCAGCTGCTCATGCTCATTATTACTGACGGTTAGCAGACAGACAGACAGACATGGAAAGCCCGATCACAAAAATACGTCCCTCCATCAGACAAACAGCCACTTTAAAGGATAAGTTCGGTTTAAACAGTCTTCACGTTGTTTATAGAACGAAGTAGAACAATATACTCACTCAGAAGGGTTTTCTGATCCCATAAGTGGTTCGGGAGAAATTTAGATCCTAAGTTGAGCTGCAGACATCTCTATACTGTTAGCCAATGGGGCATGTGTGGCGCCGGCTCCTAAAACGGCTTTCATCGTCCAAAAACTCATTAGTTTCACCAATATTTCCTCCTGGTCCCTCAGCCTCTCCTCCACAGCCCGGGGTCACAAAATACATGCTGTTGTGGTTTTACAGATCTCTGAAGTGAATATGGTGATTAGAATGTAAACTGAAGTACATTCACCCAGAGACACAGTAGGTGGCGCTGTGCACCTCAGTTGTTGGTCACCACCTGCTCCAAAGAAGAAGTTGTCTGCGTCCGAAATCACCCCCATTCCCTATATAGTGCACTATATAGGGAATAGGCCCTTTTGTAGGGGTGTCCGAATGCCTAGTGAGCATCGATGTTCCCTACACAGTGCAATGTATCCCACAATTCACCGTGAAATCTAGTGGACAGCCAATGGTCACTAGACGAAGCAATATATCCCATAATGCACTGCAGTCGCAGCACGTTAGAATCGTGTGACACTAACGACGTAATTAACTGTACAGCGAAATAGTGTCCGAAACCGTCCACTATACGAGGCGGTACCCAAAAGAAACCGGAATGTGGTCATAAAATTCTAATAATAATGAGTTTGGACTTCTGGCCGTCAGATGTGCTGCAGGTAAGCCTCGTGCACATCCGTGAAAAATCTGAGCTCCCAGAGTGACACCGACGCCTGTCAGGCGCTATTTATAGTAACAGAGTGCAGCAGGGGTCTGCGATTTTTTTCCAAAATGCCGACATTGACTGTGAAGCCAGAGCAGCGCAAACATTAAATTCTGCTTTTTGCTGGAAAAACAGCAGCAGAAACACTCAGCTTGTTGCAGCAAGCCTACAAGGATGCTGCTCTGGGGAAGACTCAGGTCCATGAGTGGTCCGGGGGTCTGAGAAGGGCCAGATGTCGGCGCGTCAGGTCCGCTCAGCCGTGAAAACAATGCTGAGCTGCTTCTCGGCTGTCCAGGGTCTCGTCCACAGCGAGTCCGTCCCTCCAGGTCAGACTGTAAACCAGGACTACTACAGGAAGTCCTCAGACGCTCTGTGAGGATGTGAGGAGGAAGCAGAGCGTCGTGGCGGAGTGGAGCCGGTTGATCCACCACCACAGAGCGCCAGCGGACACGGCGCTGCGCCTCACGCAGTTTCTGGAGAAGAATGAGATGAATCTCCTCTCCCATCCGCCTGATTCTCCAGATGAAGCCTCCAGGGACTTTTTCTTGTTCCCCAGGTTGAAGAAGCAGCTGAAGGGACAGCGGTTTGCAGATGTGGAGGAGGGGACAGACAAATCGCAGCCGGCAAAAAATGGCACAATTACGCACGGGTCTGACGACGCATTGGTGAAGTGGGAGACACGGCTGGAGCGCTGCATTAATGCGGATGGAGAGTATTTTGAAGGCGACGGTGATGTTTTATTTTGAAATGTAAGAAATAAAAAGTTACAGTCAAATTTTTGGAACTTTTGGGTACACCCTCGTATAGTCCACTATATAGTCCACTACATACTATTCCCTATGTAGTGAGTAGTGAAGAGGGAATGAGTGAGTGATTTCGGACACAGCTGATGTTTGCAGTTCAGAGATCTTCTTCTTTTTGTGACCCGGGCTGTGGAGGAGAGGCTGAGCGACCAGGAGGAAATATTGGTGAAACTAATGAGTTTTTGGACGATTAAAGCCGTTTTAGGAGCCGGCGCCACACATGCCCCATTGGCTAACAGTATACAGATGTCTGCAGCTTGCCTCTGGATCTAAATTTCTCCTGAACCACTTATGGGATCAGAAAACCCTTCTGAGTGAGTTTATTGTTCTACTTCGTTCTATAAACAACGTGAAGACTGTTTAAACCAAACTTATCCTTTAAACTGACTACAAAGGATCAATGTGAAAACAGCTGCAGTGATCAGCAGGTAGAGTTCCTGAACCTCTGCTGTGTGTGTGTGTGTGTGTGTGTGTGTGTGTGTGTGTGTGTGTGTGTATGTGTGTGTGTGTGTTGGTGACATGAGTCCAGCTGATTATTACCTGAAGTCTGGACATGAAGACTTCTCTACAGCTCAAACTAAAATGTGGTGGAGAATCTCTTCAGCAGCAGACGATTCAACAGGCTAAGCTGACCGCACCCGCCTGTCCTCAACACCCGCCTGTCCTCAACACCCGTCTGTCCTCAACACCTTCAACACCCGCCTGTCCTCAACACCCGTCTGTCCTCAACCCCTGTGTGTCCACACTGGGCTACAGTTAAGACACGGTGTGTTTGAAACATGCTGGACTAAACTCTTAAAGACCCGAATGGACCCAAGGAGTCCATACCAGCACATGTCTGCCAGTCCCCACGGCCCACTGGACCCACTGGACCCACTGCACCGGGTCACGAGCCGGCAGCGTCCGGAGCGCGTACACGGTGCTAATGCTAGCAGCGTCAGCGGGCTTACACGTAGACGAGCTAATGCTAACAGGTTGGCCGGGGCCAGCTACCGACCAGCCGGGACAGCGGCACGAGGGGCCCGTAGCCAGCTCCGGGACTCCGGTCCCTCTCTACCTGTCAGGTGAGGCAGGGCGGCCGGTCGTTGTCCTCTCATCACAAGGACTCTGCAGGAACCCGGAGGTAAACAAGCCAGCACCCAGCAGCAGCTAGCGCCGGTACACTAACCATCATGCACCGGGCGGAAGGGCAGTAGCGACCCGGCCATAGACCTACATTACATAGACACCGGCAATTGTGTTTGTGTGTGCGTGTGCGTGTATGTGTTTGCGCGCGCGCGTGTACCTTACGATCACAAATGAGAAATATGTTGTAGAGTTTTAGCGAGAATGCATTTTGAAATACAGACCTAACCGACGTAGCATGACATACATCGAGCAGACATATAGACCTCTAAACACAGAAGACACAAAGAGTCAACTGAAACGCCATAGGTGGTAGCACTGCATGGCGTTCTGTTGAACGAGATGTTTGTCCATTCCAGGACACCGTAGTTTTCCCGCTTTGCTTAGACCACACATCTGCTGTGGATTGGAGCCGACGTGCCTGTTGGCGGCCATCTTGGAGGGGGACCTCGCTTCCACAGCACATTGAGGATGAAGGACAAGTTTCATCCTAAACCTGGTCATAAATCCACCAGTTTTGTTCTATTTCAGTTTATTATAATCATCAGACATGGAGGACACACAGACATAAACAGAACGAAATGAACTCCTCAAGTGTTCAGGCTGACTGTGGTTTTCATTGAAATTGATTAAATGATTTATATTGTACTTGATTGTTATTGATATTATGATTGTTTCTGACCATCATTATTATATTACATTGTTATATTACCATTGCTATAAAAAAAAACATTCAAAAAAACTTATTTTTATGCCAACTTGCCAACATTTAACCAAAAAACTTCCTCACTCACAGGTGTTAATAGTCATGTCAGTCCTGAGCAGTCCTCAGATACGAGGGAGAACTGGAAAATAACTGGACACTGGTTATAACTTTTCATTTGTTTTATTTTAACAATTATTCAAAGCTGTCGCCTTCACAGTAATCCCCGCTGGTTTGAATACACCGTTGCATCCGTGTTTTCCAGCTTTCAAAGGCATTTGAAAACTCATGCGTATTGATCCTGTTCAGTCTTTCGATTTTTGTTTAACCTCCCCGACGTCCTCAAATCTCCGCCCCTTCAGCTCTTTCTTCATTCTTGGGAAGAGAAAAAAGTCACATGGTGCTAAGTCTGGCGAATAGGGCGGATGAGGCAGCAGGATCATCCCGTTTTTCTCCAGGAACTGCATTACGCGCAGGGCCCGGTGCGCCGGCGCGTTATCGCGGTGCAGCCACCACTCGCCATCCCGCCGAAGCTCCGGACGCTTCTGCCTCACTGCTTCTCGGAGCCCCTCAGGACCTGGATGTAGTGGTCCTGGTGAACAGACTGCCAGGCGGCACAGACTCGCTGTGGACGACCCCTTTCACATCGAAACAGCAGATCAGCGTGGCTTTTACCGCTGACCGGGACTGGCGCGCTTTTTCCGGGCGAGGGGCGTCCGGGTGTCGCCGCTGGCTCGACCGCTGCTTCGTCTCGGGATCGTAGGCGTGACGCCAGGTCTCATCCGCCGTGATGACTTTGCCCAGCAGCCCAGGATCCTCTTCAGAGTGCTGGAGGATTTCCCGGCACACATCCACGCGGGCCGCCTTCTGCTCCGGAGCGAGGACGCCCGGAACCATCTTCGCTGCGACCCGCCGCAAGCCCAAATCCTGGGACAGGATCTCCTGACAGGAACTCCACGGAACCCCCGTCAAGGTGGACACCTCCCCGATCGTCCTTCGCCCGTCAGCCAGGACCACGGCTTCCTCCTCGTGGATCTTCTCCTGCGTGCCTGAGGATGCGGGTCGTCCGGAGCGGGGCTGGTCTTCAGTGGACATTTTGTCCCTTTCAAAGCGCCATCCCATTCAGAAACCTGCGCTCTCCCAGGGCACCGTCTTTATACGCCTCCTGGACCATGCTGAGTGTTTCTGACACTGTTTTTCCCAGCAGAAAACAAAATCTGATGCTTGCGCGCTGATCGCGTTTAGTGATGTGTTCTGCCATTTTGTGCTTTTCCGAAGAAGGGGGCCCTGCTGTGCTGACGTCGGCGCTGTGTGTGCTTTCCCTGTGTGACTTTGTGAGACGATACTTTGCAGAGATCTGCACAAGAACATGCTGTAGCGAGATCGAACAACCAAAACTCTGAAATCATTCTTGTTTTAATTTTATAAACACATCTGTTTTTTTTCTGGTACCCCCTCATAGTATAGAAACAGCGTCCTGCAGCCACCCAGACTGGATGTCAGCATTTCCAGTGAGTTCTCTGAGACCTGCTGTTCTCTGAGTTATTGAGCCTGAAGTTAAATAGAACCTCATATTTATCCTGAGCAGCTGCACCAGAATGGTGCTGATGTTCTACTACTCATCAAGATGGAAGAAAAACTAATTTTGTTTTGGTCTTGGTCTTGACTCACCAGCAGGGGAAAGGGGGTGCTGCCGGGGCTGCAGCCCCCCCTGGTGGCGGCCGCAAGCTGTAGCACCTTACCGTTGACTAAACGTAATTTAAAAAACTATAAAATTATAAAAAGTATGTGTGGAATGGATATGCAGAGCTGTGGGGATATGTGGAAAAATCTATTTTAAAAGAAATTGAATTGAAATGGTTTGTTAAGGAGACTCCTCCCTCTCCCGGAAGCAGCTTCTTTGCCATACAACAGAAAAAAATGCAATGGCGTCACTCCTTCATTCATTCAGTTGCAGCCCCCTCCCCTTAAAATACCGTCCCGCGCGCCTGTCTTGACTTGGCTGGTCTCAGTCTTGTCTTGGTCTTGAGAGTCTCTGGTCTTGGTAGTGTCTTGGTCTCGGTCGAGGCGGTTTTGACTACAGGTCTAGATGGTAACACAAACATGCATCTGCTATTACAGCTGCTGATAGCCGGGCCCTGCAGCTCCCGGTCCAGGTTCGGGTTCACAGGTCATCTGCTCGTCTCCTGGTTTATGGGACCAGCCAGGAATCCAAACTTTACATGTTTACTTCTTTTTTTCAGCATGATCCCATTTTTGATGGATGACAAAAGAAAGCAACAAAACACTGAAATGTTTCCTCTTCCAGACGAAACATTCAGCAAATTAGTCCCCTTCTCTCTCACACACACACGCACACGCACACGCTCAGTCTCGTATTTCTATCCTCGTGGGGACCGTCCATTGACTCCCATTCATGTCTAGCCCCTAACCCTGACCCTTACCCTAACCCTAACCCACACCACAACAAAGCCTAACCCTAAAGAAATGTTTTTGCACTTTTACTTTTTTCAGTAACAACAACATGGTCAAGAAAACACTGTTTCTCCTACTTAGGACCGGAAAAAGGTCCCCACAAGGCACGTCGTTCCACGTTTTGCTATCCTTGTGGGGACATTTGGCCCCGACAAGGATAGAAATACAAGAACACACACGCACACGCACACACACACCAGAAGCTGTTTTAAAGGAACGTTTAATCTTAAAGGGACACAGTGAATCAACTCCTGCACAAGCAGAGCCCAGCTGTATTTGTTTTGTGAAAAAACATTAGGAAATGACATTCTGACCAATTTTTGGAGCCATTTATAGAATTTTAGCAGTTTCACCCGATCAAGCTGTGTCAATCGCTTTTTCTTTCTGAACGTTTGCCTTTGAGTCGTTTCTTTGTTTCTTCAGAGTTCTGTTTCAGAGGGCTAAAGAAAGGTGGTGGGGGGAGGGGGGGTTAACAGTGGTTTCATTTTTATGGAGTCTCTTTGATTTTAAGTCCACTGCACAGAAAAAAAGTGTTTCAGAGTAAAATATTTCTTTCCATTTAATTTAACAGAGGTGGAGCTGCTCAGCCGACAGAAGGCCCTCACTGCCCTCCAGCCACTCAGGGGCGGGGCTGCCCAGTGGGCGGGGCTACGACTGGGCCTCTGGCAGGGGGTGTCCAGGCTCTCGGGGCACCGGGGGGGCCACCAGGCCGTTGGTGCCACGGAACAACAGAGTTTTGGCAGCCGTGGTGGTCGCTGCCGCCAAGGGCACGGTACCACCGCCGCTCCCGGTACCGCCGCTCCCGGTACCGCCCGGATTCCTGTAGGGACGCTGCTGCGGCAGCGAGGCCCGGCGGTGGGGGACCGGCACGGCGGCCGAACCGCGGAGGCACGCCGAGGGGAGGCCCAGCCCCAGCAGGCAGCAGCCCGGACAGAAGACCTCCTCCTGCTCAGAGTCAGAGCCCCCCTCAGGCCTGGCTCCGCCCCACTGCACCTGCTGACCAATCACCGCCGCAGAGCCGTTGTTGTTGTCCAGCCGTGGGAGAGGAGGCAGGCACGGGGGTCCACGAGACACGGGGAGTCTCCACCCATTGGTCCATAAGGAGCGAGAGGAGGACGTGGACGTGAGCAGCGATCCTCCGGGAGAAAAACCCAGAACTTTGTCTGGCGGCTCTGGAGACCTGCTGCAGTCCATGGGTTCAGTCAGACACAGGCTGGTCTCCTCCTCCTCCTCCTCCTCCTCCAGTCGCTCCAGAGACACCATCTCCAGCTCCACAGGCGGTCCCGCCTCCTGAACCACGTCCTCCGGGTTCTGGAGCCGAGGCGTCCTGCTGGCGGCGTCCTCGCTCCGCCGCTCTCCCTCCCTCCACCCGTCCGCCGGGTCTTTTGCGAAGGCCTCGGTCCGGCTCAGCTCCGGCGTGCAGGGGAGGGACCGGCACCTCCGTGGCCCGGGGCCGGGTCTGAGGAGGTAGGGGGAGGCGCAGGGGTCCCGGGGCGCCGGCAGGGCGAAGGTCAGGGAGATGACCGACTTGCTGGGCGTGTCCATGAGCTTGCACCGCCCGCCGTTCAGGTCCTGTCTGAGACAGAAGGGGTTGACCCGGGCCGGCGTGCCCAGCAGGGGGGAGGTCAGAGCGGCGGGGGGCAACATGTCCGACTGGCTCCGTGCCAAGCCTCGATGCCGGGACGGGCTGACTCCCACCAGCAGAGGGTCTGAGAAGACACAAAGGTCAAAGGTCAAGGTTATCTGCTCCTGTTAGACCGGGACTGGTCCTGGACCGGACGGAGACCCGCTCCGGCCTGCAGCGCTTCTGACAGACCCAGACAGACCGAGTTCTGAGTTGATTGAGTTACCCGGGGCAACGGCTCCGTCCCGCTCCTCTCTCTCCATGCTCTCCAGCTGACGGACGATCTGGGAGAAGGACGGACGCTGCGCAGCGCTCATCTGAAACAGCAGAGGGCGCTCTGGGTCACACGGCTCATCCACCGGACAGGGCCGGAGGCTCCACTCACATTACAGCAGGTCACGGCCAGGCCCAGGAACCGCGGAGGACAGTCCCCGACCATGCTCTCAAAGGCCTTCACGTCCAGACCGAAGTCCTGCACACAGTTCCGCTGCGTTACTCCCCCCGTCCTGCCAAACGCCCCACAGGCCCAGGCGGGGGGCTCACCTCGGTCCGGGGCAGGAAGTCGGGGTCGGCCTCGATTCGAGCGATGATCTCACACAGGATGATACCGAACGCAAACACATCCACCTGAGCAGAGAGCGAGGCGATCAGCCGGGCGGACGCTGGCCTGCTGTGGACAGACGGTCCACAGAGACCCACGAGACAAGCTGCTCCTCCAGATGGACGAGTGTTTCAGTGGAAGAGCTTCACCTTCTCATCGTACAGCTCTCCTCTCAACACCTCCGGAGCCATCCAGTACGGAGAACCCACGATGGACAGAGGAGACTTCTGCCCGCCACTGCTGAATAGACAGAACCACAGAGGACAGAGAGACAAAGAAGACGTGAAGGACAGAGACGCAGAGAGGACGCAGGGACAACAGAGGACACAGAAGGCACAGAGACGCATCGTTACTGCTGTCAAGTACCAGATCATCGAGCTGAGTCCAGCCAGTCTGACTGTAACCGTCTGACAACGCAGTGGGAGAGCAGGGCGGAACCGGGAGAACCGTCCTGACTGGACCCGTCTCATGGGACGGAACACAGTCTCCACTCTGACACATTTAAAACAGTAAAGCTAACAGTCAGGCTCCTTCAGGAGCAGTGAAGACGCTGGAGGACCGACGCCGAGGTCCTCTCCTTCCTCACTCCACATGTTTCACCATTACGTGCCATGAACACCTGTCTCTCCCAGTCTGTCTGTCTCTGTCTCTGTCTCTGTCTCTGGCAGTGGAACTGGTGTTCTGATGCCTCCTGGCCCGGTCCATCTGCAGCCAGAGGAGCCAGGCTGAGCTGACTGAGACAATCAATCTGTCTGTCCTCTCCTCCTGTCCCCCCACTGGAACAGCACAAAGTCTCCTCTGGGTCTGGTTCTACAGAAAGTCTCCTCTGGGTCTGGTTCTACAGAAAGTCTCCTCTGGGTCTGGTTCTACAGAAAGTCTCCTCTGGGTTTGGTTCTACAGAAAGTCTCCTCTGGGTCTGGTTCTACAGGAAGTCTCCTCTGGGTCTGGTTCTGCAGAAAGTCTCCTCTGGGTCTGGTTCTGCAGAAAGTCTCCTCTGGGTCTGGTTCTAGAGAAAGTCTCCTCTGGGTCTGGTTCTACAGGAAGTCTCCTCTGGGTCTGGTTCTGCAGAAAGTCTCCTCTGGGTCTGGTTCTACAGAAAGTCTCCTCTGGGTCTGGTTCTGCAGAAAGTCTCCTCTGGGTCTGGTTCTACAGGAAGTCTCCTCTGGGTCTGGTTCTGCAGAAAGTCTCCTCTGGGTCTGGTTCTACAGAAAGTCTCCTCTGGGTCTGGTTCTGCAGAAAGTCTCCTCTGGGTCTGGTTCTACAGGAAGTCTCCTCTAGGTCTGGTTCTGCAGGGTTCTTCCTACTAAACAGCAGTGTTTCCTGTCCTCCGTCTCCTGGTCTTGCTCATGTGGAACTGCTGTGAAGGAGTCTGGGAGTGACTGTGTTGTTCTTGGCGCTGTATAAATAAAGTTGAGTTGAACTGAATTCTTGCTCCACAGAGATGTTACTGATCGCCAGGTGAACATAAAACACTTTAAAGATGTGTGCGTGTACACACACACACACACACACACACACACACACACACACACACACACACACACACACACACACACACACACACACACACACACACACACACACACACACACACACAGAGCACCCACCTGTACTCAGGGATCTTCTCTGCCAGGCCCAGGTCTCCCACCACAGCGGTGAACCGGCCGCTGTCACAGCGGACCAGACAGTTCTGCAGACAGACCAGAACCTCAGACCACATCAATCCAGGACCCAGAGTCCAGACCCCTACAGGGAGGGAAGGGGGTTTATGGACCCCCCCCCCACCCTGTCCCCTCCTCTCACTGGATTACTAGCAGGACCCTGATACCCAATGACCCGCCTCTCGTCCTTTAGGGGAAAAGGACCACCAGATCACCTGACCACCAGATCACTGACCACCAGATCACCTGACCACCAGATCACCTGACCACCAGATCACTGACCACCAGATCACCTGACCACCAGATCACCTGACCACCAGATCACTGACCACCAGATCACCTGACCACCAGATCACTGGACCACCAGATCACCTGACCACCAGATCACTGACCACCAGATCACCTGACCACCAGATCACCTGACCACCAGATCATCTGACCAGCAGATCACTGACCAGCAGATCACCAGCAGAACGGTCATTTGCATGCAAGGCGAACTGAGGCTTGTTGAGAGACTACAATGCCTTGACGCAGCCTGAGCGTCTGACGTCACTCCGGTGAGTGTTTTCCGTGTTGGTGAAGCTTGCTGAAGCCTGCGAGCGACTGAAGTGCTTGCTGTCTCTCTCTTGCTATTACTGTTAATTCACGAAGCAATCAAAAATCGGGGTTATTTACGCCCCCGGGGTTACTTCGCCCCCGATTGACCAAGCGATCTCTCGTGAATTACATTTCTTCTCCGCCGTTAGCGCCACCGGCGTGCTAACTAGCTTAGCGTGCTAACTAGCTTGGTCCGCCGGGACCGCTATGGCGTCCTCCCCTCTGTCTTCTTTTCTTTCCTGCTCAGTGTGCCGTATGTTGAGTCAGAACCCTGCCTCCCTTGACGATAGGGGTATTTGCGTAAAGTGCAGTGTATTGACAGCGCTGGAGGCCAGGGTAACCGAGTTAGAGGAGCGGCTGCGCAGATGTGAGGGGCAGGGCAGCGCTAGCTATAGCGAGGTAGCGGCAGGGCTCGCAGCCCGTTCCCGCAGTGAGAGGAGTGTTAGCAAGCCTAGCCCCGCAGCGTGTCCCGAGCAGCCGGGACAAGACCAGGACCGGTTTGTGACAGTCCGGAGGAAGGCTAGTGCTAAGCACCGCCACGTAGCACTCCAAGAACCGCTTCACGTCTGCAATAGGTTCTCTCCCCTCAGCGACGACACGCCGGCTGAACTGGACACGCTGGTGATTGGCAGCTCTATAGTTAGAGACGTGAAGCTGCCAGCGGTGAAGGTTAGGTGTTACCCGGGGGCCAGAGTGGGGGACATCGAGGGGAACCTTAGGCTTTTAAAACAGGAAGGTAGGAGATTCCGTCGAGTCGTGATTCACGCAGGCGGTAATGATGCCCGGCGGAGACAATCAGAGGTGCTCAAATTACAAGTAGCCTCGGTGTGTGAATTGGCTAAGTCGATGTCTGATGCCGTAATATTCTCTGGTCCCCTGCCCAGTTTGGTCAATGATGAAATGTATAGCCGACTTTCATCATTCAATCGCTGGTTGTCTAGATGGAGTGAGGAAAACGGAGTTATTTTTCTAAACAACTGGTGCACCTTCTGGGGAAAGTCTGGGCTCATCCGCAGGGACGGCATCCACCCAACTTTGGATGGTGCAGCCCTTTTAGCTCACAATATGGCTGATCGGCTTCGAACTCTAAATTGACAATCCAGCTATGAGCCCCGGGCGCAGAGCAGTCGTGTAGAACACTCCTCTGTTGATCTTGTTGATCCCGTCACTAATCCTGCTCCCGGATTTTTACAAGTCAAGCATGGAGGTTTACCTAGGCTAACAGAGACTGAGTCTGTCCAAAGTGCTCAAAGCATTAAAAAACAGTCAATGGGTAAAAAGCTTAACATCTGTACAAGACAGAATAACTTTTCCAGTAGGAAATACATAAAATGTGGTCTACTAAACATTAGAGCAATCTCCACTAAATCTCTGTTAGTTAATGACCTTATTGGTGACAATAACATTGATCTCCTTGCTCTAACAGAAACTTGGCTCCAGCAAGATGACTATGTGAGGCTCAATGAATGTACCCCTCCAACCTATGTTAATTTCCAAACAGCTAAGATCAACAGGTCGAGGTGGAGGTGTGGCAGTGATATCCCACTCCAGTCTTCTTCTTAAACCCAAAACTAATGTTAAATTCAACTCTTTTGAAAGCTTAATACTAACGCTTACTTGTCCAAATTGGAAGAATCAAAAAGCTGTGCTATTAATTATTGTGTATCGACCTCCTGGTCCTTACTCTGACTTTTTAACTGAGTTCTCAGAGTTTTTAAGCAATATAGTATTGACTCATAACAAGATCCTTATAATAGGTGACTTTAACATCCATGTGGATGATTCTGGTGACAGTTTGAGTAATGCGTTTATTGCAGTATTAGATAGTATCGGTTTCACTCAAAATGTTGATGAATCCACTCATAGTCACAAGCACACCCTGGATCTGGTCTTAACATATGGGATAGAAGTCAGTGACCTAAATGTTCTCCCTCAGAACCCTATACTCTCAGACCATTTTTTAATCACTTTTCAGGTTTTGATTGAAGACTACTGTGCTCAAAAAGATAAAATTCAGCTGATACGGACATTATCTGAAAAATCTGTGGCTCGGTACAAAGAATTGATCCAGCCTGCATTTGCTGCATTATCTAGTGAACTCACAGAAATGAGCTTATTGACCAGTGGTGATAATAGTGATCAGTTTGTTGACAGTGCTATGCACTCACTAAAATCTGCCCTTGACGTAGTGACTCCGTTGCAGCTGAAAACCAATCGACCCAGGCGCGTTGCTCCATGGTTTAATTCTGAAACCCGTGTTCTCAAACAAAAAACTCGGCAATTAGAAAGACTGTGGCGTAAATCTAAATCAGAACAATCTCTGAAGGCCTGGAAATGTAGCTTGCTAAGCTATAAACAAATTCTTTTTAAAGCCAAGACATTATATTACTCTCGTTTAATAGAAATAAACAAAAATAACCCTCGGTTTCTATTCAACACTGTAGCCAGACTGACAACCAGTCATACTGTAGTGGAACCAGTAATCCCAGAATCTTTAAACTGCCATGACTTTCTTAAATTCTTTAATGATAAAATCATAACCATTAGAGGTAAAATCAGTGAAGCGCTTTCCTCAGATCAAGCTCAGGGAATCCAGCCACTGCCTCCACCTGAAATACCTGAAATACTAGATAGTTTCTCACCAGTAGATGGGGCTGAGATTACTTTGATTGTAATGTCTTCTAAAACTTCGACCTGTCTCCTAGATCCAATTCCAACTAAGCTTTTCAAAGATATTCTTCCAGTTATCTTAAATACGATCATAACTATAATAAATACGTCTCTAGGAATTGGCTATGTGCCACAGTCATTTAAATTCGCAGTAATCAAACCACTGCTGAAAAAACCTAATCTTGATCCTGATATTCTAGCTAACTACAGACCGATATCAAATCTGCCTTTTATTTCAAAAGTCCCGGAAAAAGTCGTGGTTAAAGAGCTTTGCCGCCACCTACAGGACAATAGTTTATTTGAGAAATTTCAGTCAGGATATAGAGCTTATCACAGCACTGAGACTGCGTTAGTTAAAGTCACTAATGACTTGCTATTGGCGGCTGACGCAGGTCTAGTCTCAATCCTGGTTCTCCTAGACCTCAGTGCAGCTTTTGATACAATCGACCACAATATTCTCCTGCAGAGGTTAGAATGTGAGGTTGGCATCAGAGGAAAAGCCCTCTGCTGGTTCAAATCCTATTTATCTAATAGGTACCAATTTGTTCACGTTAACCAACAGTCCTCACCGTGCTCCCAGGTCAGTTATGGGGTTCCTCAAGGGTCCGTGCTCGGGCCAATTTTATTTCTGTTATATATGCTTCCTTTAGGGAACATAATTAGAAGTCACGATATCAATTTTCATTGCTATGCAGATGACACACAACTGTATTTATCTATGAAACCTGATCAAACTAATCAAATAGACAGACTCAGTGACTGTATCAGAGAAATTAAAACCTGGATGACTACGAACTATCTCCGTCTGAATCCTGGCAAAACAGAGGTCATTATACTAGGCCCCCATAAACAGAGAGTGTCTATCCAAACAGATTATTACCTTAGATAACGTCAGTGTATCCTCCTCCTCTACTGTGAGGAACCTCGGGGTCTTATTTGATCAGGATATCTCCTTTAAAGCACACATCAACCTGGCTTGTAAAACAGCATATTTCCACTTGCGCAACATAGCTAAAATAAGAAACATTCTACCTAGAAGTGATGCAGAAAAACTCATCCATGCATTTGTTTCTGCGAGATTGGACTACTGCAACTCCCTTCTCGCAGCCTGCCCAAAAAGTGTATTAAAAAACTTTCAGTTGGCTCAAAATGCAGCCGCCAGATTATTAACTGGAACTAGAAGACGTGAACACATTATTCCCGTTCTAAAATCTCTTCACTGGCTTCCAGTCGAGTTTAGAGTTAGATTTAAAATCCTTCTCCTCACTTACAAAATCCTAAATGGGATGGCTCCGACCTATCTCCAAGATGCTTTAACGCCTTATCAACCAATCAGAGCACTCCGCTCTCAAAATGCAGGGTTACTGGTGACTCCTAGAGTCTCTAAATGGACACTAGGTGGAAGAGCCTTTAGCTATCAGGCACCGTTTTTATGGAACCAGCTTCCAAGTGGTGTCAAAGAGGCAGACACAGTCTCCACATTTAAGGTTAGGCTCAAGACGTTTCTCTTCGATGCAGCCTATGATCAGGTCAGCTAGGGATTCTAAACTAAACTAAACTAAACTAAACTAAACTAAACTAAACTAAAACAAACCAAACCAAACTAAAGTAAACCAAACTAAACTAAACTAAACTAAACTAAAACAAACCAAACCAAACTACAGTAAACCAAACTAAACTAAACTAAACTAAACTAAACTAAACTAAACTAAAACAAACCAAACTAAAGTAAACCAAACCAAACTACAGTAAACCAAACTACAGTAAACCAAACTAAACCAAACTAAACCAAACCAAACTAAACTAAACTAAACTAAATTAAATTAAACTAAACCAAACCAAATTACACTAAACAAAATTAAACTAAACCAAACTAAATTAAACTAAACTAAACTATACTAACTAAATACTAGTTTAAACAGTTAAGTATCCACAAAGCTGCCCCAGGAGCTAGAATGCTGTGGGAAGTACGGTGCACTGAGCCCTGTCCTCTAATGTCTGAATGTTATTCCCTTTAGTCCGTTCATTGCTTTTCCCCTGCTGTCCCCCCCTTCGAGGGGGAGTCTTCTCCAGTTTCAGTTGCTGACTCCACTATTACGAGGGCCTACGAACAAGCTCCGTCCGGACCGGGAGGACACCCCTGTCGGTCCTGCCCGTGGACTGGCTTCGGTTCTACTGCTGGGATCCGTGGTTCTTGTGCTGGACCGTCCAACGGACTGTCCTCAACATTGTCCTAGGCTTTACTTCTTATTGTCTCATGCTAGCTGTTGCCAAAGCTGTCCGTCCCTGGGAGAGGGATCCCTCCATACTGTGGTTCTCCCCAAGATTTCTTCTTTTCCCACTGGGTTTTTGGAGTTTTTTCTTGCCGGATGTGAGGGTCGAAGGCGGTGGTTGCTTCGTTCTGTCTCGTTACTGTAAATATTGACATATTACCATTATGCTTATTCACTGTTTTTACTTTTACCGACAAATGTAACATCTTGAAGCCCTCTGAGGCAACTGTTGTTGTGATACTGGGCTATACAAAAATAAATTGATTGATTGATTGATCACTGGACCATCAGATCATTGGACCACCAGATCACTGGCCACCAGATCACCTGACCACAAGATCACTGGCCACCAGATCACCTGACCAGCAGATCACTGGACCATCAGATCATTGGACCACCAGATCACCTGACCACCAGATCACTGGACCACCAGATCACTGGCCACCAGATCCACCCAGACTTTGTCCCTCAACACGACATGTATTGGAACAAGACAGATCTTGTGGTGATCCCCGGACACTACGATATGTTGTGTTTAACGATACTAGAACCCCAGATGCTCAGTGGATTTATGACCAGTGAAGATCACATCTGATCTATCAAGTATTTTCACTGAACAACTTTCAAATTAAACTTTATTTGAAACATGTCAACACAGTGAAACAATGAATCACTGTTTAATAATGACGACTCCACGAAGCCATTCAGTGGAATGAATGACCTTTTTCTGACGGGCTGTTCGCGGCCTCTCGCTCTGTAGTTCTTCTGTCTCGGGAGGCTTACCGGCTGAACTGTCTGCAGGATGTCAGGATAGTTCCAGACGGGAGTGAGTCTGTATGGGACGACTGAAGACCGACAGACAGGTGCTGAAGAACGGGAGATCTATACAAAACGTCTTTTCAGTGTCTATCCAGTCTTCATCTAAAGTTGGATCCATTTCAGAATCTATAGCACTTCAACAGGTATGAATGATGAAAATGTGGCAGTTTTGAGCCACCCTGGTCCCTGGTGTTCTGTAGAGTTTTCAAACTTATGCCAGATGGTTTGTTTTCCAATAAAAACTTTGAGACACCAGGATAAGGGGTGTTGAACCAGGCTTTGGGTGGTTTTGTTGGGATCACTGGAGGAACATCCATGGTGAGGAATTTGGTGTTCCCTGGTTTTAGTGGAGCTTCAGGTGTCTGCTGAAAAGTAATGGGTAAGACCCCTGATTTGTTCCAATTTCTAGAAGATTCTGCAATGAAATATAATCTGTCCATCAGACTTCAGTAAGAGTAACACGTCTGCATAGAGGCAGATTTTGTGGGTTAGGTCTGCTTCATAAGGAGGGAGGGGGCAGCCCTGCCTGCTGCCTCGTCAACACTGCAGCTTGGACCAGAAGACTGTTTGACACAGGCGCTAGCTAGGTGAATCACAGCCTCTGCAGCGCCGCCAGGAATTCGCTGTTCACCCTGTCACGGGTAATGGCGGCCTCCTGCTTGTGGAAGCGGTCTACGTTTGTTAGTGGAGAGGACTCAGTGTGATCAGGGTGTATGATGTGCAGTGTTGCTGTTTTCTGTTCTGCTTGGCTGACATGTTGCAGTCTCTACTGATTGGTGATATTTGGCGATAACTGGATTGGAGTGGGGTGAGAGCCCAGCAGGGGGTCCAACTGGCCCAGCAGATTAACATCAGGCACATGCTGGACAGCTTCATGGGTCTTCTAGGTGTTTGGTCGGCTCATCTTTTCATCTAGGAAGGTTAACTGTGCAGAGAGAGCTGTCCATTTCAGATTGTGAGGAATACAGTTCTTTAGAGAATTCTCTGAAGGTGATGTGTATTTATTGAGGATCAAGGGTGATTGTGCTGTTTTTAGTTTTAACTCAGGAGATTGGACAGTTTTATTTCTTTTATTTACACCGATTGCCTATGAATTTAGGAGATTAATTCCCATGTTCAAAGTTTATCCAAGCACAACCTCAGCAGTTGAAACTTTTTGGTCAATTGTCAAACCTATTTCAAATCAGGGTGAAACTACTGGCAGTCTAAAAGATGGACACAGCACCTGGGTCCAGACATACGCCCACCCAGACGTCTCAAAAACTTCATATCCCAGCATCCACCAGGGGTTACCCCAGAAAGACTGTGGCTCCACAGATTTCAGTTCAAAATGAACACCGGCCTGATGGGGGTCAGGCCAGGTCAAACTCAAAAACACTAAACAATATTAATACTGCCTAGGGGCGGGTACCAAATCCGGTGCTTTTATAGATACTGACTGAATTCCGTCGGTACTACCGAGAACCGTTTCATGTAAAATCAAACAGTGTCACGTTTTGGTATCTGAACGCAGTCTTGAGACTGTGAGGGAATGGAGGAGTTGGCAATTTTCCGAGTTGGACATGAATGCAGCATTGCAGGAACAAGAGCATAATGACGTCAGCAGCTAGCATGTCAATAGAGTCAATAAACGAGTCAATAAATGTCAATAAACACACAAAAATACCAAAAACCGGTACTGTTAAATACTGATACCGATTCTCAGATAGCGGGTATTGTTAGCGAATCGGTTCAAACGTGAACGGTACCCATGCCTGTTACTGACACGAAATAGTATGAAATGAGTTTACGGCAGACGATCTCTCTATCACCCTACACCAGCACGAGTCCTCAGCGCTCAGTCAGTCCCGCCCACTTTCCGTCTCTTTTTTTGTGTCTGGCTCCATAAATCCAAGATGGCAGCCTTCAGGCTGTCTTCATTTTCTGAGAGCAGAAACCACCGGGTGACACCACGAATGCTACGTCCATCTTCCTACAGTCAATGGATGAAACCAGAGCGGAATGCGTTCAGGCTCACCTTGGAGGTCAGGTCTCTGTGGAATATGCCCTTGCTGTGCAGGTACTGCAGTCCTCGGGCGATATCCAGGGACAGCCTCATCCTGACAGGCCAGGGAAGGAACAGATCACTGTCCAGCAGCTGCTCCAGGCTCCCTCCGTTAATGTACTGCACATGTGGAGACAAACGACCATGTTCTATTGTGTTATAATGTTAGATACGTCATCCTCTCACATAATGTAATGTCAGGATTTAAACTTTTTCTCATTTCACATGGAAACATCAAAGGTGAAACGGTGAAGCTGCAGGTTTAGTTTTCCTCAGATAGCTCTGTTTACAGCTGCTCTCTGTCAGTGGCATTTTAATCTGACAACCAAGTTTGACAAAAACATCTCATAAAACTACAAAGTTCAGCATTTTTACAGGGTTAAAGATGAAGACTTCGACTGTGTATGCTGAATAACTGGAGATGTGCTCACCTCAGTCAGAGCGTGGAGCTGACCCTCATGCACACAAACCCCGAGAAACCTGCAAAGTGGACAAGAACAGACCTGATGTCTACCAGGCTCTGCAGGACGTGTTGAATGCTGGTGCTCGAGGGCCTGTGTCCTGAATGTTTCTCAATGCTGTGTGTGAACGTGGCACACAGCATTGCACCATCAACCAGTTCCCTGTCCTCATGATCATAGCTGTCATTAGTATAAAGCAGATCTGTTCCAGGAACCAGTCTCTTACATTCCACCTTCTACCGTCCCTGTCAGCTACAGTGACTATGAACAGTAGAGACAGCAAACGGCCACCGTCTGTCCTCGTCCGTCCTCGTCTGGAGCTCCATGCAGGATGAGGCCTGCTGGAGGGAGGATGATGAGGAGGAAGGTGAGGGAGCAGGCTGAATCTACACGGGAGGACCTCCGTCACCAAGAGAACAGCAGCAGCAACACGCTGACTCCTGCACCACAGAACATCTGGAACAGCAGGAACACCGCCCAGCATGGAGGAGGAATCATCTGGGAGTAGGGCTGCTTCAGCACCCTGAGGCTCCATGAACAGAGCATCTGGAACATCTGGACAAGAAGCTCCTTCACTGGAACATCTGGATGAGAAGCTCCTTCACTGGAACATCTGGATGAGAAGCTCCGTCACTGGAACATCTGGACGAGAAGCTCCTTCACTGGAACATCTGGACAAGAAGCTCCTTCACTGGAACATCTGGATGAGAAGCTCCTTCACTGGAACATCTGGATGAGAAGCTCCTTCACTGGAACATCTGGATTGAAGCTCCTTCACTGCAACATCTGGATTGAAGCTCCGTCACTGTAACATCTGGATGGAAGCTCCTTCACTGGAACATCTGGATGAAAGCTCCTTCACTGGAACATCTAGATGGAAGCTCCTTCAATAGAACATCTGGATGAGAAGCTCCTTCACTGCAACATCTGGATGGAAGCTCCTTCACTGGAACATCTGGATGAAAGCTCCTTCACTGGAACATCTGGATGAAAGCTCCTTCACTGGAACATCTAGATGGAAGCTCCTTCAATAGAACATCTGGATGAGAAGCTCCTTCACTGGAACATCTGGATGGAAGCTCCTTCACTGGAACATCTGGATGGAAGCTCCTTCACTGGAACATCTGGATGGAAGCTCCTTCACTGCAACATCTGGATGGAAGCTCCTTCACTGCAACATCTGGATGGAAGCTCCTTCACTGCAACATCTGGATGGAAGCTCCTTCACTGCAACATCTGGATGGAAGCTCCTTCACTGGAACATCTGGATGGAAGCTCCGTCACTGTAACATCTGGATGGAAGCTC
Source organism: Salarias fasciatus (assembly GCF_902148845.1). Classification (NCBI taxonomy): domain Eukaryota; kingdom Metazoa; phylum Chordata; class Actinopteri; order Blenniiformes; family Blenniidae; genus Salarias; species Salarias fasciatus. The sequence goes on along the minus strand of NW_021941398.1, from coordinate 323,965 downwards.
CTTCACTGGAACATCTGGATGAAAGCTCCTTCACTGGAACATCTAGATGGAAGCTCCTTCAATAGAACATCTGGATGAGAAGCTCCTTCACTGGAACATCTGGATGGAAGCTCCTTCACTGCAACATCTGGATGGAAGCTCCTTCACTGGAACATCTGGATGGAAGCTCCTTCACTAGAACATCTGGATGGAAGCTCCTTCACTAGAACATCTGGATGGAAGCTCCTTCACCGTAACATCTGGATGGAAGCTCCTTCACTGGAACATCTGGATGGAAGCTCCTTCACTAGAACATCTGGATGGAAGCTCCTTCACTAGAACATCTGGATGGAAGCTCCTTCACCGTAACATCTGGATGGAAGCTCCTTCACTGGAACATCTGGATGGAAGCTCCTCTACGGTAACATCTGGAAGATCCTGTGGGACTTCCAGATCCAGACTGACCAGCAGGTGATGGCCAATCAACCTGACATAGTGGTGGTGGATGAACAGCAGGAGACAGCTGTGGTGATAGATGGAGCAATCCCAAGTGATGGAACATCAGGAAAAAGGAGCAGAGAAGCTGGAGAAGTACCAAGGGCTGAGAACCTAACAGCTATATATATATATATATATATATATATATATATACATATATATCAGTGGCGATTGCTCTAAGACTGCAAGGGAAGCTCAACTTCCCCTAAAATGTCAAAAAATAAGTGGTCCAATATTTACTGTTGTGTGAACATTTCATTGACTCAATATGCGGTACAACACGTTCATCTTTTGTTCAGAATCGGCTACTTATCTCAAGTAATTGACTCGGCTTTTTTCTCGCTCCTCCTCGCAGCGGCACGGCGCTTTAAACAGCCGGACGCTGAGCGTCCATGCAGAAGCCAGAGTGGGTTGTTCTGCAGCAGTGAAACTGGACGCTCATTGGATAAAATACTGGGCTGGTCCCGCCCACGGACGCTCAGCGTCTCTGGGGGTCTATGGGGCAGTGAGCTGGCCTGGACGCTGAGCTTCTGCGTGCTAATTGGATGATCTGTGTGAAGCTTGATTGACAGCGAAATGAGCAAATCAGCGATCTTGAAGTAAAAAAAATGCACCAAAGCGCTTCTGAAGTTTTTCATTCTGTTGTGCTGAGTTGATTCGGAGGCTTTGCTGATCCCTGGAGACTTTGTGTTTGTGAAAAACGACTAGCGTTGTGTTTGGAGACTCGTTTCGGTCACTCTGTGGTTTCTGTCCTCGACTAGCAGCTGTGGAGCTTCTCCCCTTCTCTCACACAGCTCCAGCCTCCAGCAGCTCCAGCTGCTCGCTAGCTACACACAACGGCAGACAATGTGAATGTTGTGGACCGGATTTTGGTGAAGCCATTTGATATTCTTCCTTACGAAGAGAAAATTGGTGTTAAACTGCATAACAGATCAACTCCTAAGACTGAGCTGGTGCCGAAAGGTGGGGAAAAGTAACAGGTCCTTTCAGCTGTCCTGGTCTGACCAGGTGAGCTGCTGACTGAAGTGCTGTCACCAATAAAATGTCCTGCTGGCCACGCCTCTGGATGAAACCATCTCAGGGAGGTGTTGTCTGGTCACAAGTGGGCTTTGAGGATCTGTCTAACTTTGACAGGGCGTACAAAAGGCATGAAAGCTAATAGAATTTACATACAAAAAACAGATTACACATATTACAATGTATGCTGAAAATGAGCTTCCCCTCTTTGGAAGACCAGCAGCCGCCACTGATATATATGTATATGTATATGTATATATATATATATTAGGGCTGTCACGATATCAAATTTTCTCTTCACGATTATCATGGGCAAAAAATATCACGATAACGATATTATCACGATATCAGCAAAAATTTAACTAATAATAGTACAAACATTCAGATTCATCTTTAATTTTATTTTGTTTGTTTTATCTGTTTTCCCAGATGAATTACATTCAGAATACCTGTCAAATAAGGTGTTGAAACAATATGAGAACAGTAACTGTACAACTGCATACAGAAAGTGTAGTTACACTCAACTAATTCAAATCTGATGATCTGATTAACAGAGGATCCACAGCAGAGGCGTAATGTACGTAGGGTTGGTGGGTTCTGAAAACCCTCGGCCCTGTTGGGGTGAAATCCTGTCCCACCACCACACTGCAGAGGATTTGTGTTTGTTTGTTTGTTTAAATCGGAGGCGGAATGAGCAGCAGCTGCTTCTCTCCAGCCAGAGGCGCCGCTACTGGCTAGGGCCCCGAGCTGAAGGGGGCCCCGAGGGACGGCTGACATCAGTCAATTTCAATGACAGATTTAAGGCGCTACACTAGACGCTGCAACGACAACGTGTCGAAAATCCCCCGCATGGGGCCCTTTCCGAGTACTCACCGGTTAGTTGCTAGAAGGGGGCCGGCGGAGAAGACGGCGCATATCAGCGACACAACTTGAAACCCCCCGGACACATTACAATGACACGTCTGGAACCTACCTAATGGGGCCCCACTGCTACCCGGCTTGCATCGACGTACAGTCAGTGTTGCTAAACACACTTTTTTCGGGTTAGGATAGAGCGTCTCGCTGTCGTTGTCGGCCACCGCCGACATGTTTAGTTCACTCGTGACGCTCGCTAACTGGGAGCTAGCTAGCTAGGAGCCGGGCCGCTGCCGCTGCTCTGCTGTGTTTACATGTGAGGGGGGAGGGAGAGGCTGGGGGGCTGCAGGAGGGAGACGAAGCAGGGCGGAAGAACAGGAGCGGATTTTGAAAATACACTTCAACACGTTTCAAGCGGGACTAGATCCTCTATACGATATTATCATGTGCGCATTTTGAACACGATATTGAAATTTCATTTTTTTAATACCACGATTATCGTCAATACCGGTTTACCGCGACAGCCCTAATATATATATATATATATATATATGTATATATATATATATATATATATATATATATATATATATATATATACACTTTTTTTTTTTAAACAAACTTCAAACAGAAAATCAGCATCATTGGAAAAGTCACAACTTAGGGGGTGACAAATTGTATTTCTGTGGATACCCTCATGCCCCGATGTCCCAACATCCTTATATCCTGATACCGGACTGATACCCTGATATCCTGGTACTCGGCTGATATCATGCTACCCTGATACCCTGATACCCTGATACCTTGATACCCGGCTGATATCCTGATATCTTGATACCCTGATACCCGGCTGGGATCCTGATACACTGATACCCTGATATCCTGATACCCTGATATCCTGGTACCCTGATATCCTGATACCCTGATATCCTGGTACCCTGATATCCTGATACCCTGATATCCTGGTACCCTGATACACTGATATCCTGATATTCTGATACCCTGATTCCCTGGATCTGCATGAAAAGCTCTTTCCTGTTACATCTGAGTGCTGGAATATTACAATGTGAAACTGAAACCCTCTATGGCACAAAATGATTTGTTGTTAAAAAAAAGTGTGTAAAGATGTACCTGGTGAAAGGACAGTGTGAGGGACCATGTCCATGTCCATGTCCATGTCCTACCTCAGGATGTTGGGGTGGCTCAGCCGGTTCATCAGCTGCACCTCTCTCAGCATGTTGGCTTTGTTACTCGGCAGAGTGTTCATCTTCAGAGCCATCACCTGACCCGTGATCCGGTGCTGCACCTGAGGGACAGACAGGAGACAGTCAGGAGACAGTCCGGAGACAGACAGGAGACAGACAGTCAGGAGACAGTCCGGAGACAGTCAGGAGACAGTCAGGAGACAGTCAAGAGACAGTCAAGAGACAGACAGGAGACAGACAGGAGACAGACAGGAGTCAGACAGGAGACAGACAGGAGACAGACAGGAGACAGACAGGAGACAGACAGGAGTCAGACAGGAGACAGACAGGAGACAGACAGGAGTCAGACAGGAGACAGTCAGACAGCGGACAGTCAGACAGGGGACAGTCATCAGACAGACAGAAGACAGGAGACAGTCAGGAGACAGACAGTCAGGAGAGAGTCAGACAGGGGACAGAGAAACAGGAGGACTGGTCTCCAGCAGTGGAACTTTGCTGGGTCTGCAGACTGGGACAGAACTGCAGACTCCTGTCAGACCCTGGAGTCTTCATGTTCTTCCCTGCTGAGCTCCGTGGAGCAGGACTGATCCCTCATTGACTGGACCTGTGTGTGTCTGTGTGTATTAATAGTGCGCCACTAAGAGGCTTTCTGGATTTCCCATCACTCCTCTTGATCTGCACAAATCCACCAAGACGCTGGTGAGGCCCTACACACACACACACACACACACACACACACACACACACACACATACATGTTTGTACAGCTATATGTTGTGAGGACATTCATTGACATAATGCATTTCCTAGCCCCTTACCCTAACCCTAACCATCAAAACTGAATGCCTAACCCTAACCCTTACCCTAACCCTAACCCACACCACAACAAAGCCTAACCCTAAAGAAATGTTTTTGCACTTTTACTTTTTTCAGTAACAACAACATGGTCAAGAAAACACTGTTTCTCCTACTTAGGACCGGAAAAAGGTCCCCACAAGGCACGTCGTTCCACGTTTTGCTATCCTTGTGGGGACATTTGGCCCCGACAAGGATAGAAATACAAGAACACACACACACACACACACACACACACACACACACACACACACACACACACACACACAGTGTGTGTTGGTTTGAAACATCTGCTCTGAAGCTTTCCAGCACTAAACACACAGACAGGTACTGAATCTGGCACTTTTAAAAGTACTGACTGAATTCCGTTGGTGCTACCAAGCATGGATTCACATTAAATCAAACGGTACCCTGCGTTGGTGCCTGAACGCATCCTTGTGATTGAGTGGAAGAGAAGAGAATTTGCCATTTCCTCCACTTTTCAAAATGCAATGCAGATTATGCTCACTGCCGTGGGAATTACTCTAATCTAGCAGCTCCTGGTGAAATACAAGACTTTTCTCCAGGCTGAGGAGTGCACAGCCTCACATCTATGCTACAAACTACTGCATCCAGCACCATTAGCACGCTAGCATCTGTTAGCATGCTAGCCTCCATGAGCAACTCGTCTGCAGCAAATTAGCATTTATTACCACACACACAACAGAGCATCCGTTTGCACACACTCACACACACCAGACAAAGAAGCATTTCTATATCCATCACACAGAAACACAGCTGAGCTGCTGCTGTCACTTTCACTACTACTTGACAAACCCACGCTCATGAAATCTAAGCAGCAGAGCGCAACGAGCAGGAGGCCAGCTCCTCAACATCCCAGCTGGAATCACCGACCACAACTCCACTTTGGACACTCCAGAGCTTCAGGGTGTCCTTCATGCACGGCAGGTGAGCTGCAGGTGAGCTGCAGGTGTGCTGCAGGTGTGTGTGACTGTTGGAGGTGTGGAGCTCTTGATACTGAAGCAGCAGGCTGAGGGCATGGGGCAGTGCGGCAGTGGGCAGCACTGCACTGACACACAAAGCTCCAGCTTTACTTAATGGGATTGCTGCAGGAGGTGAGCAGGAGCTGGGGCCTGTGGGATTTTGGGACGAAGCCTCAGGGCCAGCGCCATGCAGGCCGCAGCCCTCACGCAGTACTGACGCCGTACTGACACAGTACTGACGCAGTACTGACACAGTACTGACGCCGTACTGACACAGTACTGACGCCGTACTGACACAGTACTGACGCCGTACTGACACAGTACTGACGCCGTACTGAAGTCAATTAAGTCAATGACGTGGCAGGCAGAGTTCCCACAGCCCACGGGCCTGCATCGGGCGTACGCCCGCCGTCGTCCTGCGGTCCGCCCCCCGCACACCTTCGGACCAGGTCTATCTTAGCGCGGCGGAGACGGAGGCAATTTCCCATAATGTCAGAGCACATAGTTACTCTGATGATACTCTGGCCGTACCAGTACGCTTCCTCTGGGAGACGACATCAGGAGACACAGCATCGGTTCCCATAGTTACTCTGATGATACTCAGCTGTTCATCAGTTCCCATAGTTACTCTGATGATACTCGGCTGTTCATCAGTTCCCATAGTTACTCAGATGATACTCAGCTGTTCATCAGTTCCCATAGTCACTCTGATGATACTCAGCTGTTCATCAGTTCCCATAGTTACTCTGATGATACTCGGCTGTTCATCAGTTCCCATAGTTACTCTGATGATACTCGGCTGTTCATCAGTTCCCATAGTTACTCTGATGATACTCAGCTGTTCATCAGTTCCCATAGTTACTCTGATGATACTCAGCTGTTCATCAGTTCCCATAGTTACTCTGATGATACTCGGCTGTTCATCAGTTCCCATAGTTACTCAGATGATACTCGGCTGTTCATCAGTTCCCATAGTTACTCAGATGATACTCAGCTGTTCATCAGTTCCCATAGTTACTCTGATGATACTCGGCTGTTCATCAGTTCCCATAGTTACTCTGATGATACTCAGCTGTTCATCAGTTCCCATAGTTACTCCGATGATACTCAGCTGTTCATCAGTTCCCATAGTTACTCCGATGATACTCAGCTGTTCATCAGTTCCCATAGTTACTCTGATGATACTCGGCTGTTCATCAGTTCCCATAGTTACTCAGATGATACTCGGCTGTTCATCAGCTCCCATAGTTACTCAGATGATACTCAGCTGTTCATCAGTTCCCATAGTTACTCAGATGATACTCAGCTGTTCATCAGTTCCCATAGTCACTCTGATGATACTCAGCTGTTCATCAGTTCCCATAGTTACTCTGATGATACTCAGCTGTTCATCAGTTCCCATAGTTACTCAGATGATACTCAGCTGTTCATCAGTTCCCATAGTCACTCTGATGATACTCAGCTGTTCATCAGTTCCCATAGTTACTCAGATGATACTCAGCTGTTCATCAGTTCCCATAGTCACTCTGATGATACTCAGCTGTTCATCAGTTCCCATAGTTACTCTGATGATACTCAGCTGTTCATCAGTTCCCATAGTTACTCTGATGATACTCAGCTGTTCATCAGTTCCCATAGTTACTCTGATGATACTCAGCTGTTCATCAGTTCCCATAGTTACTCTGATGATACTCAGCTGTTCATGGCCGTGTGTCCTGGTGACTCAGGGCCAATAGAAACCCTTTTTAACTGGATCCCAGACATCAAGTCATGGATGTCAGTGAATTTCCTGCATGCAGCTTTTATCTCCTGTTGGTTAGATTACTGTAATGCTTTGCTCTCTGGTCTAAAGCAAAAAGAATATTTCATATTTCTAATTAATACAAAATTCAGCCACACGCGTCCTGGTGAGGATCAGGGGGCGGGGCCACATTACACCAGTTTAAAGTCCTGATAGGACCAGGGGGCGGGGCCACATTACACCAGTTTAAAGTCCTGATAGGACCAGGGGGCGGGGCCACATTACACCAGTTTAAAGTCCTGATAGGACCAGGGGGCGGGGCCACATTACACCAGTTTAAAGTCCTGGGGCGTTCTGTGCTCGGTGGGGGAAGATGAAGAGCTGACTTTTAGCTTTTGAGTTTTGAGTTTAGCTTTTGTTTCTTTGTTTTTGTAAATGTTTGCTGCACAATGTTGTTAATTAAACAGAATGGCCCAATAAAGGGATCTTTAAAACCCAAACCCTCTCCTCCGCCCCTCTCTGGAGCGTCCAGCCTCAGCTCCATCATGTCCCACAGTGTGAAGCTCCTCCAGAAACCTGAAGCAGGACATCCCACAGAAACCAAGAGGGAACCTGGAGGGAACCTGGAGGAACTCTGAAGAAAACCAGGGGGGAGCGAGCAGAGAACCAGGAGAGAATGCAGAAGAATGGAGCAGCTGTGTGGAGGTTTAGCTCATCCCGCCCCTCCAGAGCCCCTCCCACCACTGCAGGGCTGTAACTCGTCTGGGTTTGGACTGACAGATCACTTCGATAATGAGGCTGTTGGAGACCCAGACACCACCAGCAGTGCAGCGCTGTTGACAGGCGGACGTCTCCCAACAGCTCACACCCTGCAGACAGCCGCTTCTCAGCTGAGGCTCTGCCGACCAGAGACAACGTCCTTCTATATATTCAGTATGGAGACGGGACAGACTGGGTGCAGCAGAGTGAGGATGGGTTGAGTTCTGGCAGTACTGCCAGGAGACCGACTCACGGACCTTGAAGACCTCGGAGAAGAAGCCCGAGCCGATCTTCTCACAGAAGAAGTCGTCGATGCGGGCCAGGCTGGACACGGCGCTCCTCAGGGCTCGGTACGAGGACGGCCGGATGCGGTTGGGAGCGTGGACGCTGTGGAGAGGCGGCTCGTCCTCCAGATCACAGAGGCAGCACTCTGCGTGGCGGTCCATGGTCCCCAGAGGACGGGTTCTGTCTTGCAGGGGAACCAAGCGGGTGTGTTAGACCATAGCAGTCCTGAGGGAGCAGCTGATGGTACCTTCCAGCTTCATGGTGTCAGGACCAGCAGCACTGATCTGAGATCATCTCCAGAGCTCCTGCTGGGAACCAGTCTGCTCAGTCCTGCTCCTCAAACCTCTCAGCTTCTCCAGGAACCTTCTGCAGCATCGCTGCATGGCGGCATCCTGTGTGCAGGTGACAGGTCCCCAGGAGAGGACACGGACCAGTTCCCAGGGGCTGGTTCCAGTGGACAGGTCCCTGCAGACTGGTTCCAGTGGACAGGTCCCTGCAGACTGGTTCCAGTGGACTGGTTCCAGTGGACAGGTCTCTGTTGACAGGTCCCTGCAGACTGGTTCCAGTGGACTGGTTCCAGTGGACAGGTCCCTGTGGACAGGTCCCTGCAGACTGGTTCCTGTGGATCAGAACAAGAACATCCAGCACTGAGCAGGAGCATGGAGTAACCACCACCAGGCTAAACTCTTAAAATAATCACTTCATGAGAGTCAAGCAGTAAACGTCGGCAGACGCTCAGCCCCGAGCCGCAGACCGGCCCCCCTCCCGGACCGGGCAGGTTCTCCACGGGGCCGTGGTCTCAGGAATCTCCTGGCAGACTGAGAAACCACCACATCTTCCGTGTCTCTCATGTATTCATCGGACAGCAGGAGCGTTTCCGCCGCATCGTCTCCGCTCTCCGGGAAGCGCTGCCGCCGGACCGGGGGTCTGCCGCTCCGGCGGGCTGCGGGGCTCCGCCGCACGGCTCACCTGTCGCTCCGCTCCCGGGGAAGGAGGCTCTCCCGACCCGGCCCGTCGACCAGCGGGCCTGCTGCTCCTCGCACCGCGCGGATGCGGCTGCAGCGGCTCGCGGGACCGGAAACAAGCTCCAGAGCCAAGGCAGCGCCGCTTCCGGTTCGGCTTTCAAAATAAGGCCTCATTCACACACACGCGGCTGTGCGGCGCGGATCTGTCCGGTTTGCACGGTGTCTGCGCGGAAAAGTCAGAACTGCATGCAGACAGATCAGTCCTTTCACACTCCACGCGCGTGGCCCGTCCAAATCCGCGCGGCGGTTTCTAAATAGAAATCAAGTCTATTTTTCTGCGCGGACTTGAGCGGGCTGTGCGCGGCGTCCCGTTGAAACCAACGACATAAACACACATCTCGTGTCAACCAGGCTTCCCCTGCAGCACTGAGCTCCTGTCCCACAGACCGTCTCCCCAGAGGCTTCCAGCTCCGCTCCGTCTGGTTTTCCGCGGCTTGGAGCGGGTCCCATTGAAAACAATGAAGACAGGTCCTAGTTGTCATATCTGCAGATATATGTTCCGTTTGAATTTACTATTCGGCGCAGTTGAGAGGAGCGCGTGTCTAGATACACATATCTAGAGATCTATATCTACAGGTCTATGCCGGAGCTACGGAAGCCGCACTGTGTTGTGTGTTTGACTCCCGATGCTGATGCACGTTCCTGGATGCTGCTCTTGGGAATAAACATCCTTTCGCTCCCGAAACGCCTCTGGAGTTACTTCAGACATGTCACACAGCAGCCCGTCGCCGCGGACAACCCGCTCAGGCAGACCGCGCTGTGAGAGAGGGACGCCTGAACACGCCGCTCCGCGTCCGCCCCGCGCCGCGCGGTGACCGTGTACGAGGGGATCAGGCCTGACAGCTCGGCCACACGGCGACTCTGAAAATCCATCACAATGGACGGAAAAGAACATGAAGACTCAAGAGTAGAGACCACCAGAGACCAGCACCCATAGAGAGGCTCAAGACCACAGACCACCACCCATGAAGACTCAAGACCAGAGACCACCACCCATGAAGACTCAAGACCAGAGACCACCACCCATAAAGGCTCAAGACCAGAGACCACCACCCAAGACCAGAGACCACCACCCATGAAGACTCAAGACCAGAGACCACCACCTATTAAGCCGAAAGACCACAGACCAGAAGGGGGCACAACCTCTGACCACGAACATACAGTCATCATCCATCTATCGTCCATCCAGGACAGTCTCTATAAGGACTATGGATGGATGAGGGTTGGACAAAGGACAGATGACAGATGGATGACCGATGAGACTCTTCCCCTAGAAAACGACCACAGTAGTAATTCATGCCTCAGAATACAACAATGGGGTACGTTTAAAAATCAAGCGCCCCCTAGTGACCTTGTAAATAATGTCACTGACATCACGGATGACCGCTGCGGCCTTTGGAGGGGGGGAGAATGCTGGCAGTTCTAGTGTTAGTCATTATTTCCCTCCATTCCGATACTGACGTTCATCTCCACTACAGGAATCAGCGGAGAGCTCATTCCCTCAGGTCATTCGTTCATTTCGGCTTCTCCGTCAGCGTGACCCCCCCCCCCCCCCCCTCTGTGAGGACTGTGATGAGCCTGTCAGAAAATTTCAGTTCTACAGTACGGAGGAGGGAAACAGTTAAATGTCTTAGAATCTGACCTCTGCATTTGATAATCAGAGAGCTTATTCGTGTGTGTGTTTTCTGTTTTGTGTTTGTTTTTTTTTTTCTTTTGAGCGGATAGTGTGACAAACACAAGCTGCTTATTTAAATCACTAAATATCTTAAATTGTTATTTTTGTCCACAGATTGGATAGATAGTTTACACCAGAATAAAAACACGTTTAGCTGTGATTAGGAAAAGTTTCATTGTACGTTCGCTCTGTCCGCTCTGAAGGCACAGACTCCTCCAATTTTTATTATTTACATTATTATTAAATTTTTATTAAATATTTTATTATATTTCACTGTTGTTTACATCAACTAGGTTGGTGTAAATGGAAATCTGCGCTCTCGCAGCGGCAAAAAACAAACAACACAAAAACCTACATCCTACAACAAAAAACAGGCTTTTGGCCGAGTTGGTAAGCAGCTTACAGTCAAGTCAGCACCGACCAACTCGGCCACTTGAGAGCCCCCCCCCGCGAGGCCGACTTGGCTTGATGCCGACTTGACTGTATCCCGGAGGCGGTGCCGAGTTGGCCAGGGCCGACCTGGATTGGTGCCGACCGGACTGTATGACTGCATCCCCATCACGGACTGACGGAGGGTTTTTTTTGAGCAGAGCAGAGCGAATTGCATTTAACCGCAAAAACAATTCTCTGCATTGAATGACTTCAGTTTGATTTTCAAGACAGACCAATATCTCTGAAATAGTTTCTTTGCATTGAATAACAACCTCATTTTGTATTTCTCCTAATAATATTTATTTATTATTTGTTTTCGATTCAGAAGTGTATTCATACTGCTGGAAGAATTTTATCCCTCTTGTGTTGTAAACAGGGGAGCCACCAGAGAGTTTGGGTGCCATGAACATTAAAGAAAAGGTAGTGCCATATTCATTTTGTCAGTATCATGGGCCCGGGGCGGGGGGGGGGGGGGGGGGGGGGGGGGGGCTTGTGGACGCATGGAAGCACAGCAGTCACAGCTGGTGCTAAATTTTTAAGGTGGGGCAATTAATCATATGTCATTTTCAATGCCTGGAAACCAGATCGTGATGGGCGACCTGGAACTCACCCCAACCTGCAGACATTAAACGCCACTGGGGTTTATGTGATGGCTCTCTGACCATCAACAGGGTCCACAGCACGGGGAGAACGCAGCCCACGGTGAAGTGAAGTCTTTTTATTTAAACAAACACAAAACCTGTTCACTAGCCAAACATCACTGCAGTCCACCTCCTCCCCTGTCTGCCAGACTGGCCCTGAGAGAGGAAAGGGGAGGGGCAATCAGTCATCATGTAGAGTTGAACACAGTCACACAGGGCCGGAATGGCCCCCAGCCCCCTGAGTTGGTCTGCAGGACAGAAGAGAGGAAAGTCCAACGGACTGTCCTCAACATAGTCCTAGGCTTTACTTCTTATTGTCTCATGCTAGCTGTTGCCAAAGCTGTCCGTCCCTGGGAGAGGGATCCCTCCATACTGTGGTTCTCCCCAAGATTTCTTCTTCTCCCACTGGGTTTTTGGAGTTTTTTCTTGCCGGATGTGAGGGTCGAAGGCGGTGGTTGCTTCGTTCTGTCTCGTTACTGTAAATATTGACATATTACCATTATGCTTATTCACTGTTTTTACTTTTACCGACCAATGTAACATCTTGAAGCCTCTGAGGCAGCTGTTGTTGTGATACTGGGCTATACAAAAATAAATTGATTGATTGATTGATTGAAAGTTCAGTGGTAGTTCACATCCGAGGGACGGCCCCGGGCCCGACTTCTACGCCCCAGGGCCGCTCTGGAAGCCGCCCAAGGCGTGACCTCTACACCAAAGGGTCACACCAGAGAAGTAGTGTGGCGGGCCGCCGTCATCGTGGATGACCACGGTGCAGGTGTGTGGCGGGCCGCCGCCTACGCCAACGTGGTCCCGCTCGGCTCGGCTGTGGAGCTCACCCTGTCGTCGTGGGGCCCCCTAGTGGAACGGCACGGTTCTTCCTCACCGCTGTGTTTGTGGGCCCCCTGGAGCAGCCGTGTGGTTCACGCTCCTCGCTGCAGCCGATCCAGTTTGATTGATGTTTCATTTTGAATTGGAATCAATAGTCACAGCCTTTTGGAGCAGCCCTGGCGGACACCGTGATATTGCAACTTTCTGACAGTTCTGGTGAGGCCTCATTTTTGGAGCTTGGTTGCCACATCTATCCTTTATACAGTCAATGGTCACACTCAATGGTCATGTGATTATTATGGCCATTTACGGAAATAGACTTCAGTCAATCAGCTGAGAACAACTGTCAATCAAAGAACAACTGTCCAGGGTGTACTAGTCTGTCTCATTTCCGTACCGCCTGGTCTGGTGGTTCTTCACGCCACAGGTCAGGTTGTCTTTTCCACTGAGAATAATTTGTACATCATACTCAAAGACCCATCCTCAAACCAGACCACTTCTTGGTTCTGATTCGTCGGGGTTCCAGGTGCTCAGGTACAGGTTTCACAGGGAGGAGCTCCACTGCCATCTGCCGCCTGGTAGTAACGACTGTCAGTCTGGACAAACCGCCGTTTAAACAGCTGGAGAAACTCTAGCTTGTTGTCTGCATGTCTGCAAGATTTACACAATCTGGTCATTTCAACTGATTGTTTTTGTTATACATCAATATAGGGAGCTCATAGGAAAGGAAGAAACTGGTGTATTGCAATCAGCTGCAGCCTGTCTGCTGCTGACCAATCAGCTGCAGTGTGTGTCTGCTGCTGACCAATCAGCTGCAGCCTGTCTGCTGCTGACCAATCAGCTGCAGCCTGTCTGCTGCTGACCAATCAGCTGCAGTGTGTGTCTGCTGCTGACCAATCAGCTGCAGCCTGTCTGCTGCTGACCAATCAGCTGCAGCCTGTCTGCTGCTGACCAATCAGCTGCAGTGTGTGTCTGGTGCTGACCAATCAACGGCCTTCGTCCTGGTTGACCTCCGGCTGTTGTTCCCGCCCCTTTAGCTCGAGCCACACAGGAAGTCTGCCCTCATTTGTTCACAATAAAAGTCGATAGAAAGTACCTTTAAAGAGAAAAACTGCCTGTAAACCTGCGCGTGTCGCTCCAGCGCCGCCGCACAGCGGGGAGTCGGACTGAATCATGGCCGTTTCCGAGCGCCGCCGCGTCGCCGTGTTTTCAGTGGAATCGTGAAGCGGAAGCAGTTCAGCTGCCTCCGCAGCTCGGCCCGGCAGCACTCCGCCGTCCGTCTCAAGCTAACGGCTCCAGCTGCAGCCGTCCCTCGCTCTTGCTCCCGCTCCCGGTCCCGCTCCCGGTCCCGGTCCCGGTCCTCGCGCAGAAGCCATGGCTCTGTTGACGCCGCTGTTCGCCTTCCTCTACCACCTGCCGCAGGTGTACAAGTGGCTGCTGAAGCCCTACTATGTAGCCTCTCTCTTCATGGCGGTAGCTTTCCTGGCTGTCCGGAAGACCCCCGGTGTCTGCGACCACCTGTCCACACAGCGAGAGGACGGGAACTCCTGCGACTTCGACTGGGTCAGTACCGCCGCCCCCCCCCCCCCCCCCCCCCAAAAAAAAAAACACTGGGAGAAAGCGCGTCGGCGAGCCGCTTCACGGAGCGTGTTATGGAAGTTCTGGTTCCCCTGCTAACTGGTGTCCAGCTCCTCTAGCACCTACTGCCACAAACCATGTACAGAAACAATAACACGATTAAGACGTCCACTGTAATAGATATCTGATGTCTGAAAATTAGATTTTAAAAGCATTTGATGTTATACATGTCTGATGTGGCAGACATCCGAAGAGCCTGACGTTAAAGATGGACCTGATGGATCTATTGGAAGTTAAGAGATGTCTATTCAGATCACGAGGCTTGTGGAGCTGCAGAGGTTCTCCGGTGGTGGTGGTGGAGCTGCAGAGGTTCTCCGGTGGTGGTGGAGGAGCTGCAGAGGTTCTCCGGTGGTGGTGGAGGAGCTGCAGAGGTTCTCCGGTGGTGGTGGTGGAGCTGCAGAGGTTCTCCGGTGGTGGTGGTGGAGCTGCAGAGGTTCTCCGGTGGTGGTGGTGGAGCTGCAGAGGTTCTCCGGTGGTGGTGGAGGAGCTGCAGAGGTTCTCCAGTGGTGGTGGAGGAGCTGCAGAGGTTCTCCGGTGGTGGTGGAGGAGCTGCAGAGGTTCTCCAGTGGTGGTGGAGGAGCTGCAGAGGTTCTCCGGTGGTGGTGGTGGAGCTGCAGAGGTTCTCCAGTGGTGGTGGAGGAGCTGCAGAGGTTCTCCAGTGGTGGTGGAGGAGCTGCAGAGGTTCTCCGGTGGTGGTGGAGGAGCTGCAGAGGTTCTCCAGTGGTGGTGGTGGAGCTGCAGAGGTTCTCCAGTGGTGGTGGAGGAGCTGCAGAGGTTCTCCAGTGGTGGTGGAGGAGCTGCAGAGGTTCTCCAGTGGTGGTGGTGGAGCTGCAGAGGTTCTCCAGTGGTGGTGGAGGAGCTGCAGAGGTTCTCCAGTGGTGGTGGTGGAGCTGCAGAGGTTCTCCGGTGGTGGTGGAGGAGCTGCAGAGGTTCTCCAGTGGTGGTGGAGGAGCTGCAGAGGTTCTCCGGTGGTGGTGGTGGAGCTGCAGAGGTTCTCCGGTGGTGGTGGAGGAGCTGCAGAGGTTCTCCGGTGGTGGTGGAGGAGCTGCAGAGGTTCTCCGGTGGTGGTGGAGGAGCTGCAGAGGTAATTAAATAAAAGAGGAGTAAACAGAAGGAAATCGGTTGTTATGAGCAACGGCCATTGATGCTGAAGGAAGGGTGTCACCAGTTAACACAGAAACCAATCAATTTATAACACCAGCCATTTAGCCTGCAGTGTTCTCACCAGCTTTTTGTTATGCCTTTTGAATTTAATGACGAGTTGGAGTACAGCACACACAAACACTTGTACTGAAGGTGTGGGTGTGACAGTCCATCCTGTGTGAGGCCAGGTGGTGCCTCTGTATGGATACAGGGTCACCGGAGGTCTGTGGCAGGTCACACTCCTGTTGTTTGAGGTGTGACTGCACCAAATTCTGCCCTGAAAGAGGTAAAACACACACACACACACACACACACTCACACTCACACACAGTTCTAACTGCGATCTCTGTTCTCAGAGAGAGGTGGAGATCCTGATGTTCCTCAGTGCCATCGTTATGATGAAGAACCGCAGAGCGAGTAAGTCTGTCATGTCCTGTGTCACTTAGCAAAAATTAAAAACCTATTTCCAATCTGAGTTCTCACTTTTCAAGGATGTGGGATTACTTTATCATCTGTCTACCACTACTCATTTACCATGAGGGAAAAAGGAACAACGCTCAGATGTTCTCCTGCCTCCTTCCACATGCCATGATGTTAAAACTCATCACATCATCATTACAGTGTGGCCATAGCTGGGAGCCCTGGGTGGTCAGTTCATCTGGTCGTGCAGGAAGATGCTCTATAATCTGATGTCAGAGGAGGAAGATGCTCTATAATCTGATGTCAGAGGAGGAAGATGCTCTATAATCTGATGTCAGAGGAGGAAGATGCTCTATAATCTGATGTTAGAGGAGGAAGACGCTCTATAATCTGATGTCAGAGGAGGAAGATGCTCTATAATCTGGTGTCAGAGGAGGAAGATGCTCTATAATCTGGATGTTAGAGGAGGAAGATGCTCTATAATCTGGTGTTAGAACAGGAAGATGCTCTATAATCTGGTGTCAGAACAGGGAGATGCTCTATAATCTGATGTTAGAGGAGGAAGATGCTCTATAATCTGATGTTAGAGGAGGAAGATGCTCTATAATCTGATGTTAAAGGAGGAAGGTGCTCTATAATCTGGTGTTAGAGGAAGATGCTCTATAATCTGGTGTCAGAGGAGGAAGATGCTCTGTAATCTGGTGTCAGAGGAGGAAGATGCTCTATAATCTGATGTCAGAGGAGGAAGATGCTCTATAATCTGATGTTAGAGGAGGAAGACGCTCTATAATCTGATGTCAGAGGAGGAAGATGCTCTATAATCTGGTGTCAGAGGAGGAAGATGCTCTATAATCTGGATGTTAGAGGAGGAAGATGCTCTATAATCTGGTGTTAGAACAGGAAGATGCTCTATAATCTGGTGTCAGAACAGGGAGATGCTCTATAATCTGATGTTAGAGGAGGAAGATGCTCTATAATCTGATGTTAGAGGAGGAAGATGCTCTATAATCTGATGTTAAAGGAGGAAGGTGCTCTATAATCTGGTGTTAGAGGAAGATGCTCTATAATCTGGTGTCAGAGGAGGAAGATGCTCTGTAATCTGGTGTCAGAGGAGGAAGATGCTCTATAATCTGATGTCAGAGGAGGAAGATGCTCTAGAGTCTGGATGTTAGAGGAGGAAGATGCTCTATAATCTGATGTCAGAGGAGGGAAATGCTCTAGAATCTGGATGTTAGAGGAGGAAGATGCTCTATAATCTGATGTCAGAGGAGGAAGATGCTCTATAATCTGATGTCAGAGGAGGGAAATGCTCTAGAATCTGGATGTTAGAAGAGGAAGATGCTCTATAATCTGGTGTCAGAGGAGGAAGATGCTCTATAATCTGGTGTCAGAGGAGGAAGATGCTCTATAATCTGATGTCAGAGGAGGAAGATGCTCTATAATCTGATGTCAGAGGAGGAAGATGCTCCATAATCTGATGTTAGAGGAGGAAGATGCTCTATAATCTGGATGTTAGAGGAGGAAGATGCTCTATAATCTGATGTCAGAGGAGGAAGATGCTCTATAATCTGATGTCAGAGGAGGAAGATGCTCTATAATCTGATGTCAGAGGAGGAAGATGCTCTATAATCTGGATGTTAGAGGAGGAAGATGCTCTATAATCTGATGTCAGAGGAGGGAAATGCTCTAGAATCTGGATGTTAGAAGAGGAAGATGCTCTATAATCTGATGTCAGAGGAGGAAGATGCTCTATAATCTGATGTCAGAGGAGGAAGATGCTCTATAATCTGATGTTAGAGGAGGAAGATGCTCTATAATCTGGATGTTAGAGGAGGAAGATGCTCTATAATCTGATGTCAGAGGAGGAAGATGCTCTATAATCTAGATGTTAGAAGAGGAAGATGCTCTATAATCTGGTGTCAGAGGAGGAAGATGCTCTATAATCTGATGTCAGAGGAGGAAGATGCTCTATAATCTGATGTCAGAGGAGGAAGATGCTCTATAATCTGGTGTCAGAGGAGGAAGATGCTCTATAATCTGATGTCAGAGGAGGAAGATGCTCTATAATCTGGTGTCAGAGGCGGAAGATGCTCTATAATCTGATGTCAGAGGAGGAAGATGCTCTATAATCTGATGTCAGAGGAGGAAGATGCTCTATAATCTGGTGTCAGAGGCGGAAGATGCTCTATAATCTGATGTCAGAGGAGGAAGATGCTCTATAATCTGGTGTCAGAGGAGGAAGATGCTCTATAATCTGATGTCAGAGGAGGAAGATGCTCTATAATCTGGTGTCAGAGGAGGAAGATGCTCTATAATCTGATGTCAGAGGAGGAAGATGCTCTATAATCTGATGTCAGAGGAGGAAGATGCTCTATAATCTGGTGTCAGAGGCGGAAGATGCTCTATAATCTGATGTCAGAGGAGGAAGATGCTCTATAATCTGGTGTTAGAGGAGGAAGATGCTCTATAATCTGGATGCTAGAGGAGGAAGATGCTCTATAATCTGGAAGGTAATGGTTTTTACAGACATAGTGTTGTTTCACTCGACCAATGATCAGTTCAAGTGAACCCAGACTTGGGCAAACCAAGCCGTGTATCCCTGAAAGGAACTGTGTGAATGAAAGAGCCCTTCAGACCAACTTCTCCTTCTCTGTCTCTGTGTGTCTCTGTGTGTCTCTGTGTGTCTCTGTGTGTCTCTGTGTGTCTCTGTCTCTCTGTGTCTCTCTGTGTCTCTGTGTGTCAGTCACGGTTGAGCAGCATGTGGGAAACATCATCCTGTTCAGCAAAGTGGCTAATGTGATCCTGTTCTTCAGACTGGATATCAGAATGGGACTTCTGTACCTCACTCTGTGCATCGGTCAGTCCAACACACACACACACACACACACACACACACACACACACACACACACACACACACACACACACACACACACACACTGTCCCAGGGTATTGAAGTTCATGTTGAGTTTGTTCAGGTTGTAGAAGTCTTGCAGCACAGACATCCAGACCATGGGACGTCTGAACAGGACCTCTGCTGGTTTCTCTGATCCAGAACCTTCTGGATCCTGTGCTGTTCTCTTTCAATGCACGCTGATGTGTTTCGGATCATTGGCAGACCTGTGTCAGGGATGTCAGTCGTCAGCCACACCATCACGAAACCAGGACTGTTTGCCTTTGATTTCACTGCAAGTGAACTCTCTCTCTCTCTCTCTCTCTCTCGCTCTCTCGCGCTCTCGCGCTCTCGCTCTCTCGCTCTCTCGCTCTCTCGCTCTCTCTCTCTCTCTCCCTCTTGCTCTTGCTCTTGCTCTCGTGCTCTCTCTCTCTCTCGCGCGCGCGCTCTCTCTCTCTCTCTCTCTCGCGCTCTCTCGCTCTCTCTCTCTCGCTCTGTTGCTCTCTCTCTCGCTCTCTCTCTCTGTGTGTTTCAGTGTTTTTGATGACGTGTAAGCCACCCCTCTACATGGGACCAGAATACATCAAATACTTCAATGACAAAACCATCGATGTGAGTAAAAAGTACAAACATGTTTCTGTGTTTCTGTGGTGAAGATGGATGATGATCCCGATGACTTTCATATGATGATTAATGAAGATGATGATGATGGTCCTAATGATGAAGATGATTGATGCTGGTATTAAAGGGACTTAAGGCAAGATTTTTGAAAAACTACACATGCATTTCCAGTTTATTCAATGCTGATGGGCTGTGAAGCAATAAAAACCTGAAATAACAGGCTGATCTGCGTATCTGTCTGTTGCCTTGTACAGGCTGTGGGCCACAGAATTTGTTGCAGTTCGGGGTCCGAATTTCCCGCGCAGTCGTGGGGATGTGATGTAAATTGACGCTGTATGCGCGTTGCCGACAGCTCTGGAACAGGAAGAACATGGCCGCCGTGGACACGGACTATAACACTGCAGGCAGTTTCCGCCAGACCTTTTCTGTCCGGGCGCCCCGCCCGCACTCAATTGTGCAGCGCCCGGACAACGGAGAGGAGACAAAAAAAAAAAACTGTCCAACGGTCGAACACCGGCAGCTACGTTAGCTGCGGAAGCCCGCCTCCGAGCCGACGGCTCACATTAGTAGCATTCCCCGCGGCACCACACGCCCTCCCCGCCCCCCCCCCACCCCCCAAAAAAAAATAAAAAAATAAAAACAGGCCCCCCCCCCCCAGCCAAACTTTTGTCCTGCAGGAAACCCTGCTGCAAATGGATTCTTCAGCAGCCATCAAACGACCTGCAACCACTCAAAGCCCACAAAAAAGTGCCGCCATGAAGAAAAAAAGGGCTCTATCAGCGTTATCTCCTGAGTCAAAAAACAAAATGACCCAAGCCGTTGCGCGCTACCGTGCCGCCTTGGCTGGTGGCTGCAGTTCCCCACAGCGCCTATTGTGGCAGCACTGAGGTACATTTAGTAAAGTTGCCTTAAGTCCCTTTAAAGATGATGATACTGATGATGATGATGAAGATGATGTGGGGTGTGTTTGCTCTGATTGTCCAGGACGAGCTGGACAGAGATGGACGTGTGACGTGGATTGTAGAATTCTTTGCAAACTGGTCTCCGGAGTGTCAGTCCTTCGCCTCGGTCTACGCAGATCTGTCTCTGAAGTAAGACTCCTGCTCCTGCTCCTCTGGAGGAGAGCCTCCTCCCCCTCCTCCTCCTCCCTCCTCCTCCCTCCTCCTCCTCCTCCTCCTCCCTCCTCCTCCCTCCTCCCTCCTCCCTCCTCCCTCCTCCCTCCTCCCTCCTCCTCCTCCTCCTCCTCCTCCCTCCTCCTCCTCCTCCTCCTCCTCCCGCCTCCTCTCTGCTCCTCTCTGCAGGTATAACTGTGCAGGCTTGAAGTTTGGGAAAGTGGACATTGGGCGCTATGGAGAAGTTTCTAAGAGGTAGGTTCTGTTTTTTACTGCTGCAGTGCTGCTCATCTCTTCTCTCAGCTGTTCTCTCAGTTGTTCCTCTTGCCTGTTCCCTCAGTTGCTCCTCTCAGCTGTTCTCTCCAGCTGTTCCCTTAGTTGCTCCTCTCAGCTGTTCCCTCCAGCTGTTCCCTCAGTTGCTCCTCTCAGCTGTTCCCTCCAGCTGTTCTCTCCAGCTGTTCCCTCAGTTGCTCCTCTCAGCTGTTCCCTCCAGCTGTTCTCTCCAGCTGTTCCCTCAGTTGCTCCTCTCAGCTGTTCCCTCCAGCTGTTCCCTCCAGCTGTTCTCTCCAGCTGTTCCCTCAGTTGCTCCTCTCAGCTGTTCCCTCCAGCTGTTCCCTCAGTTGCTCCTCTCAGCTGTTCCCTCCAGCTGTTCTCTCCAGCTGTTCCCTCCAGCTGCGCCTCTCAAGCTGTTCTCTCTGCAGGTACAAGGTGTCTGCCTCTCCCCTGTCCAAGCAGCTGCCCTCCTTGGTACTGTTCCAGGGGGGGAAGGAGGTGCTGCGACGCCCCCAGGTGGACAAAAAGGGTCGAGCAGTGTCCTGGAGCTTCACGGAGGTGAGGGTGGAGGGGTGGAGAGGGGTGGAGGGGTGGTGCACCTCTCCTCGGTGGAGAGTCAAGCTGCGTTCACACCGCCAAATGCTTTCCGCGATTTTGCGTCAAAATCAGAGGTGGGAGGTTGGAGCCTGATCAAGTCGTCTCCCTGTCATGTTTCTGCCCTCACCTTGTACCACAGACCAGCTGAGGAGCAGGGCTGATTAGATTCACCTGGTGTGGTACATGGTCAGAGCAAAACATGGCGTGGAGACGACTTGATCAGGCTCCAACCTCCCACCTCTGGTCAAAATACAATTGAAAACAAATGGGAACGCGCGTTCCAGCCGCGACGCGTCAGATGCGTTGACGCATCGGCCGCTGCGATTTTGCGAAGCGTCGCAATTTGTGTCTGACGCTTAAGTTGGGAAATCTGAACTTTGACGCGTCGCGATTTTGCAGCAAACCAATCATAGAGCGTGTCCATGGTGACGTAGGTCAGGGGGCGGGGCCAGGGAAAGTCACACTCGTCCCGGCGCAGCTTCTGGAGCAAATAGTGAAACTCGCCAAACTCCGACCGTCTGTGGATCATATCGTGCTCCAGGCACGGCGTCCTGTCCGCCGACGGCGTCGTCGTCTGGCTTCATGGAGCAAACAAATCCAAGACGTCCGCTCAACAGGGTTAGCCATGATGCTAAGCTAACACAGGAAATACGGCCGGAAGCCCCGCCTTCCCACCAGACGCGACGCGTTTGACGCATTCCGTGTGAACGCGGCTATTGGCCCCGCGTTGTTCAGCATCAGGCCTCAGAATTGACGCGCGTTCAGCTTCTCGCGTTGATGCGATTTTTGACGCAAAATGGCGTTCGGTGAACGCGTCTTCACCGTTCGGTGACGGAGCCTTGCTGTGTTCCAGGAGAACATCATCCGAGAATTCAACCTCAATGAGCTCTACCAGAAATCCAAGAAGCTTGGCAAGAACAAAGGAGACGCGCTGAGCCCGTCCTGCTTCCCCCCCGTCCCCGAGGAGGAGGAGCCAGAGCAGCCCGGACTGTCTGGACCCCCGGGGGGGCCGGCGGCACCCGAATCCAAGAAGGACAAGTAGGAGGAGCTGGAGATCCGAGCATCACACACTCCTTCCTCTTCACTTCAGATTAACCCCCAGCCTCCACTCTGAGAGACCTGAGTCGCTGTGGAGACATTTCTGCAGGACACACACACACACACACACACACACACACACACACACACACACACACACACACACACACACACACACACACACACACACACAGCTTCCATCACTTCCTGCTGTTTTTACATGTTTTCATTCCAGGCTTTGACTTCAGACCGAGTGATTTTGTTGTTTTGATGGTTTCTTTAGAATTATGTCTCTGATTCCCAGTTAGTTTTGTTTGTGATGACTGTTTTTATACTCGCACTGTTAAAATGAATTCAGTCAGTGTTTTATTGCGGTTGGAAGGGTACTTGAGGAAACTCTCTGCCGATGGATGTTTCTTTATTGATCAAGAACGTCTGCCGTATGGAACCACAGCTGCTGTAATCTCATTAGCTTCAGTCGTCTCCTGTACCCTGACTGCACATCAAGAGACCCCGACAGGCTGCAGAGCCACAGGTTGAACCAGGTTCCTGGACTGGGCTAGGGTGTGTGTGTATCATTTAAAGTTTGCATTCCGTAACACAGTAACGAAAACTTGTCTTCATGTTGTTTTTAATCGTCTTATCTTTGAGTGGACTCTAGCTGCTGCATTGTTTCTAACAAAAGATGAGGAAGGTGTTTGTACATTGAATATCTTTCTTCCATTTCTTTTCTTTATGATTGTTATTTTTTAGGTGTTGTAGATGTTGTTTTGTTTGGGCCATGTTACATTTCATTCCTGCTACAGATTGGAGGAGCTGCTGAGGACGGCAAAACAATAAATTGACCTAACCATGAAGTCACTGCAGTCTGCTTCATTGTTACACACAGACACACACACATCTGCACAGCTGATGCTCATGATTCTTTAGAGGCCGTGAGGATTCATTATGACTTTGCCATTGCTGACCATGTGCCTTTTTGGCTCCTCTATCAGCAGACAGCAGCGCTCCTGAGGGGAGAATAGGATGGTGCAATCTCACTCAGGAAGATCTTGATAAATATTATGCACAGTCTGATGCCTTGTTGAGTAACATTAAATTACCAAAGGATGCGCCCTACGTGCCACTGCTCTATGCTCCCTGTATGACAATATTGTGGAATCCCTCCATGTCTCATGTACGCCTCTACTGAAGTCCAAACTACACAGAGCTGAGCCAGGCTGGAATGACTATGGGAGAGTTCCATGCTGAGGCTAGAAGGGCTTTAAGGTCTGGGTTGAGTCAGGCAGACCGAAATATGGTCCTTTATTTGAGTATAAGAAACAGGCACGTGCAAGTTTTAAATATGCTCTACGCCTCATCAAAAGGAATGAAAATACAATGAGGTCTGATTCTCTTGCACAAAATCTACAAAACAGTAATCCCAATGATTTCTGGAAAGAAATTAAGATAATGGATAATTGTAAAACTTCTTTACCAACCAATATCGATGGTGTCAGTGGCTCTGAGGAAATTTCTCAGCTCTGGAGGAAACATTACTATGAGCTTTTTAACTGTGTTAAGAGTACCATCCCCACAGTGGGCACCATTGATACTAATGAAGATGTGACCATCTCCTCACAAGAGGCCCATGATGCAATAATGATGCTAAAAAACAATAAAGCATGTGGTATGGACAAGATATCTGCAGAGCCCTTGAGGTTTGCGAGCAGAAAACTCTGTGTGCTAATTGCCATCTGCTTTACGGGGTTCTTACTTCATGGTGTTTTATCTGATTCTATTTTATCTGTTCTATTACTGCCAATCATTAAAGATGAAACTGGGAAAATCAATAGTTCAGATAGCTACCGGCCTATCGGCCTGGCCAGTATCCTATCTCAGGTCCTGGAGAGGACTATATTGAATAGGCTGGAACAGTTTATCCGGACCTCTGATGACCAGTCTGGTTTTAAACCTCAACGCGGCACAGACGCATGTATCTTTGCTCTTAAAGAGATTCTGGATTTGTACAACAGACATAATTCCACAATTTTTATGTGTTTCATTGATCGTGTGAATCATGAAAAATTGTTTTATAAATTGCATAATAGAGGGGTTCCCATGTCACTAGAAGAATTCTGACTTTCTGGTACTCACACCAGACCATGTGAAATGGGGTGATTCTACATCTGCCCCCTTTAACGTATGCAATGGAGTGAGGCAGGGGAGTATTTTATCTCCATTTCTCTTTAATATCTACATTGATGAGTTATCAAACCAACTGAACAGCTGTAGAACAGGCGGTATGATTGGAGATGCTGTTGTGAACCACCTGATGTAGGCAGATGATGTGGTCGTCCTGTGTCCATGCAGCGCTGGCCTCCAGCAGCTATGCAGAGTATGCTCTCAATATAGCTCTGATTTTGATATTAAATTTAATGGAAAAAAGAGTAACATCATGATCGTCAGAAGCAAGGAAGGGAATTGTCTTTCCCTGTCTTCTCTCTTTCTGGTACTGTCCTTAAAACATGTGAAGAAGGTAAATATCCAGGACACTGTCAGAGTGACGACCTGTCTGGTGATAGGGACATTCAAAGACAATGCCGTATGACGTCTGCTCAGGCCAACATGCTGAAGAGAAAATGTAGTATGTGCTCGTTGCCTGTTAAGATAACTCTTTTCAAAACCTTCTGCACCCCGGTGTACACTGCCCACTTGTGGCGGCACTACAGAAGGAGCTCCATGAGACTCAGGTGGCATCGTGACGGCTGAGGATGCTGCTCAGCGTGCCCAGAGGGAGCAGGACAAGCCTAAGGTTTGATAGTGCTGATGTCCTACATGTCCTGCTGTATCAGGAACCTGATGTTCAGCTGGATGTGTAGAATGTCTAAATTAACGAACGGCATTATTTCTGCACTGGTAAATCCTGCTCTGAGTACGGTTCGGTTCACTTCAAGGCTCTGGAGGCGTTGGTGTTTTAGCCTGTATGTAAACACTTGATGTTGGAATGTGTGTCTTGTTGTGTATGTGTGTTCCTCTCTTCTGTATTTTATTATTTCTTTTCTATGGATCGCCGCTGTGTCCGAAATAAAAATCAATCATCATCATCACACACACACACACTACAGAAGCAGAAGCCAAAATGACTGCAGCATTCAGATGAAGAACCAGACCCGTGGTGGACTGGCCTCTCCTCTGCTTGACCCCCCGTTTCTCCTCTAACCTGGATGTGTTGGCACTCTCTCTCTCTCTCTCTCACACACACACGGAGCAGAAAAGACACTTCAGAGCGATGTGATGAAGAGGAGGCCACATGGGGTCGGGACCAAATCTTTATTCTCACCACTGAAGGACGGTACAAAGCCAGCTGTGACTGTGGGACTCCACGTGAGACTCCTCACACCAGAGCCGTCACACATCTGGATTTTAGACATGCTCACACTGACAGAAGAAAAAGGCCATTTGAAAAAATTCAAGAGTCCATAGAAATCCATAGAAAACAAGGTCAAATTAAATAGGTACAATAAAAAAAATACGACACTTGAATCTCCAAGGCAATTGTTCGAGGAGTTCATGTTCTAGAAAAGTCAGTCTTTTGCACACAGAGACCCCAGAGTGGCGGCGACTCAGAAGTGCATGCTGCAGTCCACTGTTCACAATGTACAAAACACACACACACACACACACACACACACACACACACACACACACACACACACACACACACACACACACACACACCAGGAAGAACCTTGTCATAAAACTCACTGGCATGTTAGGAAATAACTGATATCACCACTGACTGATCACAGCTGTTGTGAACCTGTGATCAGGGATTATGAACCTGTGATCAGGGATTATGAACCTGTGATCAGGGGTTATGGACCTGTGATCAGGGATTATGAACCTGTGATCAGGGATTATGGACCTGTGATCAGGGATTATGAACCTGTGATCAGGGGTTATGGACCTGTGATCAGGGGTTATGGACCTGTGATCAGGGATTATGGACCTGTGATCAGGGATTATGAACCTGTGATCAGGGGTTATGGACCTGTGATCAGGGGTTATGGACCTGTGATCAGGGATTATGAACCTGTGATCAGGGATTATGAACCTGTGATCAGGGGTTATGGACCTGTGATCAGGGGTTATGGACCTGTGATCAGGGATTATGGACCTGTGATCAGGGGTTATGGACCTGTGATCAGGGGTTATGGACCTGTGATCAGGGATTATGGACCTGTGATCAGGGGTTATGAACCTGTGATCAGGGATTATGGACCTGTGATCAGGGATTATGGACCTGTGATCAGGGGTTATGGACCTGTGATCAGGGATTATGGACCTGTGATCAGGGATTATGAACCTGTGATCAGGGATTATGAACCTGTGATCAGGGGTTATGGACCTGTGATCAGGGGTTATGGACCTGTGATCAGGGGTTATGGACCTGTGATCAGGGATTATGGACCTGTGATCAGGGGTTATGAACCTGTGATCAGGGATTATGAACCTGTGATCAGGGATTATGAACCTGTGATCAGGGGTTATGGACCTGTGATCAGGGGTTATGGACCTGTGATCAGGGGTTATGGACCTGTGATCAGGGATTATGGACCTGTGATCAGGGGTTATGAACCTGTGATCAGGGATTATGGACCTGTGATCAGGGATTATGGACCTGTGATCAGGGGTTATGGACCTGTGATCAGGGATTATGGACCTGTGATCAGGGATTATGAACCTGTGATCAGGGGTTATGGACCTGTGATCAGGGGTTATGGACCTGTGATCAGGGGTTATGAACCTGTGATCAGGGGTTATGGACCTGTGATCAGGGATTATGGACCTGTGATCAGGGATTATGGACCTGTGATCAGGGATTATGGACCTGTGATCAGGGATTATGGACCTGTGATCAGGGATTATGAACCTGTGATCAGGGATTATGAACCTGTGATCAGGGATTATGAACCTGTGATCAGGGGTTATGGACCTGTGATCAGGGGTTATGGACCTGTGATCAGGGGTTATGGACCTGTGATCAGGGATTATGGACCTGTGATCAGGGGTTATGAACCTGTGATCAGGGATTATGGACCTGTGATCAGGGATTATGGACCTGTGATCAGGGGTTATGGACCTGTGATCAGGGATTATGGACCTGTGATCAGGGATTATGAACCTGTGATCAGGGGTTATGGACCTGTGATCAGGGGTTATGGACCTGTGATCAGGGGTTATGAACCTGTGATCAGGGGTTATGGACCTGTGATCAGGGATTATGGACCTGTGATCAGGGATTATGGACCTGTGATCAGGGATTATGGACCTGTGATCAGGGATTATGGACCTGTGATCAGGGGTTATGGACCTGTGATCAGGGATTATGAACCTGTGATCAGGGGTTATGAACCTGTGATCAGGGATTATGAACCTGTGATCAGGGATTATGGACCTGTGATCAGGGATTATGAACCTGTGATCAGGGATTATGAACCTGTGATCAGGGGTTATGGACCTGTGATCAGGGATTATGGACCTGTGATCAGGGATTATGGACCTGTGATCAGGGATTATGGACCTGTGATCAGGGATTATGGACCTGTGATCAGGGATTATGGACCTGTGATCAGGGGATTATGGACCTGTGATCAGGGATTATGGACCTGTGATCAGGGGTTATGGACCTGTGATCAGGGATTATGGACCTGTGATCAGGGATTATGGACCTGTGATCAGGGATTATGGACCTGTGATCAGGGGTTATGGACCTGTGATCAGGGATTATGGACCTGTGATCAGGGATTATGGACCTGTGATCAGGGGTTATGGACCTGTGATCAGGGGTTATGGACCTGTGATCAGGGATTATGGACCTGTGATCAGGGATTATGGACCTGTGATCAGGGATTATGGACCTGTGATCAGGGATTATGGACCTGTGATCAGGGGTTATGGACCTGTGATCAGGGGTTATGGACCTGTGATCAGGGGTTATGGACCTGTGATCAGGGGTTATGGACCTGTGATCAGGGATTATGGACCTGTGATCAGGGGTTATGGACCTGTGATCAGGGGTTATGGACCTGTGATCAGGGATTATGGACCTGTGATCAGGGGTTATGGACCTGTGATCAGGGATTATGGACCTGTGATCAGGGATTATGGACCTGTGATCAGGGGTTATGGACCTGTGATCAGGGGTTATGGACCTGTGATCAGGGGTTATGGACCTGTGATCAGGGATTATGGACCTGTGATCAGGGGTTATGGACCTGTGATCAGGGATTATAAACCTGTGACCCGGGGTTGTGAACCCGTTACGGAGCAGACCGGCGCTCCAGGCCTGTTTCTGTACTTGACAGCAGGGTTTGAGGCGCTGGCAGCAGCAGATGTGATTGTCTGGTTTTCCACGTGGTCGGTGTGTTTGGAGCCATTTCATTGCTCGGTTCACTCTGAATTCACACTCTGGTCCGGTCCGTCGCTCTGCAGGGGTGGGGGTCCGGCCACTGACCCTAAAGTGAGGCAGTGTTCAGAAGGCTCGCGGTCCGGACCACCGGAGCCCCCCGCCGCTCACACAGAGATCTCGTAGGTGGTGCCCCCGACACCCGTCACCTTCTTCACCCCGCCCCGCGCCCTGGGGGCGGGGCTCGGCGCCGCGTCCAGTTGAATGGTCCGTCTGATAAAGTGAGACGGAGAGGAGGGAGCGGAGCAAGAGGAGGAGGGGGGGAGGGGCTGACTGCCATTGGCTGGACCGAGAACGTTCCCCTGGACCGGCTCGTCACCCCTGAGAAACAGTCAGAGCAGCACGTCACCCCAAGGCTTCAACCACAGGAACAAACCAGCAGAGTGTGTGTGTGTGTGTGTGTGTGTGTGTGTGTGTGTGTGTGTGTGTGTGTGTGTGAGCAGGGTTTGTTGTGGAGCAGGTCAGTGTGGTTGAGGAGAGGGGTCAGCCTCGGGGTCATGTCTCGCTTTCAGTAGAGATGTTCCAGTGATTTAAATGAAATGACACTGACCCATCTTCCAGATTATTCTGTTAAGGATTAGTTTGTTCACATTTCTCTTGAAATTATTTCTTTGTCTTGAAAAGGAAAAGATTTAATGACACATCTAAACCCTAATCCAGTGGTACAAAGGTCAAAGGTAGACAACTATGCAGGGTGACTACCAGTGAAAATCTAATCAGTTTAACATCTTGCTGCAAGTTCCAGCCAGTCCCCTGTCCACTGTCCTCTCCTCTGTCCACTGTCCTCTGTCCAGGACGAGAGAGGACGAGAGCGGATGAGACAGGAGGAGCAGAGAGGAGAGAGGAGGAGAGAGAGAGAGGAGGAGAGAGAGAGAGGAGGAGAGAGGAGGAGCTCAGCTCTGGGGCTTCTGGAGTCTACAGGACAGTAAACGCTTGACAGACAAACAAGACGCCACATAAACGGAAAAGGAACTCACAAGAGATCTGGCAGGAGGAGGTGGAGAGAGGAGGAGCAGCAGGAGGAGGTGGAGAGAGGAGGAGCAGCAGGAGGAGGTGGAGAGAGGAGGAGCAGCAGGAGGAGCAGCAGGAGGAGGAGGAGGAGGAGGAGGAGAACAGTCCATCAGGCAGTCAGGTTTTCAGGCAGGTGGAGCAGTAAATAAATCATCCTGACAAAAGGTGAACAACATACTTACTTTGGGGCTTGGATTCCTCCTGCTCCTCCCCCCCCGCCTCCTCCTCCTCCTCCCCCCACCCCCGCCGCGTTGGCTGCAGCGGACGCCGACGCGTTGCGGACCAGCCGGTACTGCATCTCGGCGGCGGCGGCGCTGGAGTAGGAGAGCGACTTGCCGAGGGGAGGGGGGTGGGGGGAGCGAGGGGGGTGGGTGGTGGAGGAGGAGCCCAGGGGCGTGTCGGTGGAGCGGGTGCGGTAGGGGTAGGCGTGGTGGGGGGGTGCGTGGGGGGCGGCGAAGCGCGGGGGGCGGGAGGTGGAGGAGTGGTGGTGGTGGTGGTGATGGTGGTGGTGGTGGTGGTGGTGGTGTGGGGGAGGCGGGGCTGCAGAGGGGGGGGGTCCGGAGCCGTGACTGGCTTCTCCAAGCAGGTGTTCTCTCTCCGGGGGCGGCGGGGGGGAGGAGGAGGTGGAGGAGGAGGAGCGGTGGAGGAAGGGGTGGTGGTGGGAGGAGTGTCGGTGGTGAGGAGACTGCTGCGCTGTCGGGAAGGGGGGGCTGCGGCCCCCCCGCGGCGGGCGGCCGGGCCCTCCCGGCGGAGCCCTCGGCGCCGGCGGCGTCCGGCCCCTCCCCTCCGGTCAGCAGGCTGTCGCAGGACAGGCTGCCGTTGCGGGGGGGGTGGAGCGGCGGGGGGGTCTGGTTGGCCAGGCTCTTGAAGCTGGCCGACGTGGTCTCCGACAGGTGGGGGGTAGCGGCGGACGACCGGGACGCCGCTCCCGACAGGACCGCCGGGTCGGAAAAGGAGGGGTAGGAGCGGCCGCCCAGGGAGTACCCGGGGATCCCCCCTCCCCCTCCCCCCGCCTCCCGGCCCCCGCCCTCCCTCCTCTCCGCCAACCGGTCCAACGGCGCTTCCCTCCGGTCCAGGCTGGGCTGCGAGCGGAACCCCAGCTGCTGGCTGGACTGCAGGAGGGACGAGGTGGACGAGGACGAGTCCCTGGCACTGCCCACACTCTCGCCCCGACTCAGCTGCAGGGGGGGAGGGGGAGGGGACACACACCAAATGTCACATTTCAGTCATCAGCGGGAGGAGGAGCAGTCCTGGAGACTCCTCCTCCTCCTGCAGAGCCCCCCAACCAGGACAAACCACAAACAGGAAGTCGCTCAGTGTGACGAACACCCAGATCACACAGAACCACCACGACTCCAGACCCCCTCACAGCGTCCCACCGCCCAGCATATCCAGAAAACACCAGTTCCTCACTAACCCGGAACCAGAGGCGGCGAGGAGCCACTCTGGAACAGCAACACCCTTCATCCCTTCAGGACTTAGTCAGGGTCCACTTCAGGGACTCACAGCAGCCCTGCTGGATCCAGACCAGAGTCCACTTCAGGGACTCACAGCAGCCCTGCTGGATCCAGACCAGAGTCCACTTCAGGGACTCACAGCAGCCCTGCTGGATCCAGACCAGAGTCCACTTCAGGGACTCACAGCAGCCCTGCTGGATCCAGACCAGAGTCCACTTCAGGGACTCACAGCAGCCCTGCTGGATCCAGACCAGAGTCCACTTCAGGGACTCACAGCAGCCCTGCTGGATCCAGACCAGAGTCCACTTCAGGGACTTCCTGAAAGCCTGCTTCCTGTGGTCCGGTATGAACGGTCTCCTGAACTGATCTGGATCAAACAGAAGAACTCTGGTCCTCTTGAAAGTGTGGGTCTCAGTTCACTGGCTAGTGACAGGACGTGACGTGGAGCACAATGCATTTTGGGTAGTAAACAGACGAAGCCAGTGGCAGGAGTCAGCGGAGCTGGAAGTGTGTGGAGGTCAGAGGTCAGACGTGGAGGGGTGAGGAGGAGCAGGAGCTCACTGACAGCTAGCGGTTAGCCGCTAGCCGGCTGCGGGGGCGGGGCTTCCTCTCTCAGCCAGTTCTCTTTAGATCAGCAGCTCCGAGCGGATCAGCTGTTCTGGGTTTCTGTCCCGACCTCCAGTATCTGACGTGCGGCTCTCACAGCAGGGAGGAAGCAGCCAGCAGGGGATTGTGACTCGGGGGGTCTGGGGGGGTTAAAGGTGCAATAAGTAACATTACGTCACATAACACCCCCGCTTCTTCAGAGAGCGTCGCTCAGGGTGCCGGTTGGGAAGACTTTCATTCAGGCACTGTGCCGTCGCTGCTTTTTTGGCCACTTCGGGAACTCACATATGATCGGCTCAGGAAGCAGAAAGTGTGACGGTCTAGCCCCGCCTAATGAAGTTGTTCCAGCCCGGAATTCTCCTTTTGAAAGAAAAACTTGACAGAGACATTTATTGATGGAGACGACAGATGATTTCAAGGGAATATTTCATCGTTGACAGGTGAGAAATGAGAATGATTTCAATCAATGTTACAGTAAATTTCTTACTTAATACCTTTAAGATTAGTTAAAAGGAGAATCACACTGGGCATGGGGACTGGAGACAAACCGAGGAGACACGAGGGAGCGTTGGATGGACAGGGAGGAAGACATGGGCAGGAATACTGTGTGAAAGCAGAACATTTTCCACTCAGACCTGCATTTAATGCAGACATCAAGATCTGAGGAGGAAGGCAGCTGCTGCAGTCCTCCTCATCCTCAGACTGAGCCCACTGCTGCTCTGCTGCTGGACAACATGAAGGGTCCTCAGGATCTTCTCATAGCCCCACATAAAGGACGGGTCTCTGCTCTGGTCCTGTTCAATCCCAGTTCTTCATTGATCCTATCAATTGGAACCTCTTCCTCCAGAGCCTGGAACAGATGATCTGGCTTAAAGGGACAGCATTAAACTGGTTTGGATCATATGGATCCAGAGGCGGGGGGGCTGCAGGACCCAGGGACATCACCCTCTTCTCTCATGACTGTTTATCTGTGGTCTGGGACGGCCGGGTTGTGTAGAGTCCTGGAGGCTGCGGGAGGATACCGATGGATGACAGCAGAACCAGCAGCTGATCAGTCCTTAATGGAGCTGGGTAGACCACGTGACCGACACGCAATGCATGCTGGACGGGCAGGCCGGGACATGTAAACAATGAAATGGAACCCAATCACCAGCGAGCTGACTACGACAGAATTACAGCACACTGCCCAATTCAGTGATTTAAAAAACAGAAGGACGTCTGGACGGTAGAAAAAATATGTCCACAGAGAGAGAGAGAGAGGGAGAGAGAGAGAGAGAGAGAGAGAGAGAGAGAGAGAGAGAGAGAGAGAGAGAGAGCACTGCAGGACCCTGACAGAAAAGGAAGGAGGAAACTGTACAAAGTGTGAACGGAGTGGAGCCGTACGAGAACGCCGCCTGGACGAAGGACGCCAGCGTACCACCGAACTTTCAGCACACACACGTCTAAACTTAGTCTGAGTTGAGATCCCTGATCAACTGTTCAGTTTTCCTTTGACTGCTCTGTGCACTGCAACAGGACGCCAGAACATTTATTCCAGGATTCCTGAGAACAGCTTCCTTAGTCCATGGCTAACTGGCATATTTACACCACTACTGAAAAAGAAGTGTTGATCAATATGCGTCATCCCTGCTAGACAGATAGATAATCAATTAATTAATTAATTAATTAAATAGTCATGTAGAAAGTTCCCTCTAACACACCAAGAGCTTCTCCACTTCTGTATCTTTTCAGATGGTCAGTCTGTAACAGCAGCTGATTAACAAACAGACCAGGAACTTAAAAGTGGTTTGAAAAAGTTTGGGCAGCCCTGATCATTTTCAAGATTTTCCTTTATTGGTTGTTCAGATCAGCAATTTCAGTTAAATCCATCATACAGCAGACAAACACAGTGATGTTTGAGGAGTGACATGAAGTTTATAGGATTAACAGAAAGTGTGCAATAATTACTTAAACAAAAGCAGGCAGGTGCATAAATTTGGGCGCCACAACAGAAAAATGTCATCAATATTTAGGAGATCCTCCTTTTGCAGAAAGCTTCCGCCTCTCCTTGTGCAGAGTGCGCTGAATAGTTGAAGGATGCTCAGTGACGCCATCTGCAGCAGGATCATGGTGTAGGTCTGTGGAACCGGTCTGTGGAGCCGGTCTGTGGAGCCGGTCTGTGGAGCCGGTCTGTGGAGCCGGTCTGTGGAGCCGGTCTGTGCAGCCGGTCTGTGCAGCCGGTCTGTGCAGCCGGTCTGTGCAGCCGGTCTGTGCAGCCGGTCTGTGGAGCCGGTCTGTGGAGCCGGTCTGTGGAGCCGGTCTGTGGAGCCGGTCTGTGGAGCCGGTCTGTGGAGCCGGTCTGTGGGTCGAGTCTGACGGTTCTCACCATCCTTCACCTCTGCTGATCAGAGATTTTTGTCCGGGCCTTTACTACAGCTGTCCTGAGGTGGTCCATGTCCTCACTATGTTCCTCACAGTGGACCTGACAGCTTACACCTCTGAGCTAGCTTTATGTATCCTTGATGTTGATCAGTCTTTGTTTTCAGCTCAGAGCTGTTCTGAGGCTCCATGGTGCTGCTCTTCAGCCATGCTAAAAGGAGAACAGCTTCCAGCTGGCCTCCTGAAATACCCTTTCTCATGACTGGCTTCACCTGTGTATGGAGGTCAAGGGTCAATGAGCTTACCAAGCAAGCTTTGTGCTTGTGTGTGTGTAATTAGTGCTAAAGGTTCTCAAATCAATAAAACAACAAGGGTGCCCAAATTTATGCACCTGCTGCTTTTGTTTCAGTAATTACTGCACACTAGGGGCGACAGCAGCTCAGATGGTAGAGCGGGTCGTCTTATAACCGGAATGTTGGCGGTTCGATCCCCGCTCCCGCAGGTGTATAACTGTCGTTGTGTCCTTGGGCAAGACACTTCACCCACCTTGCCTAGTATGAAAGTTGTGAGAGTGAATGGTTGGTGGTGGTGGGAGGGGCCGATGGTGCAGACTGGCAGCCTCGCTTCCGTCAGTCTGCCCCAGGGCAGCTGTGGCTACAGCAGCAGCTTACCTCCACCCAGTGTGGAGAGACTGGATAATGCAATGTGAAGTGTCTTTGAGTGTCCAGGAAAGCGCTGTATAAAACCAATGCATTATTACACTTTGTTAATCCTATAAACTTTATTTCACTCCTCAAACATCACTGTGTTTGTCTGCTGTATGATGGATTTAACTGAAACTGCTGATCCCAACAACCAGTGATTCATAAAGGAGAATCTTAAAAATGATCAGGGGTGCCCCGACTGTTTCAAACCACTGTAAAAGTGAGTCCAAACCCGACATTTATTCTACCAGGAAACCCCCAACAGCAAAGCAGCCCCTCCTCCTCTAACAAAAGACGCTGCCAAACGAAAAGTCAGCAAATAAACCTGAAACGCTCCTCAATGTCCAAAGTCTCCTGAAAGGGATACGTCAACATTTTGGCAAATTGGCCCATTTAGCGCAATTCCTTAGTCCGTCTCCTCTCCAGTCCTCTGGTCCGTCTCCTCTCCAGTCCTCTGGTCCGTCTCCTCTCCAGCCCTCTGGTCCGTCTCCTCTCCAGTCCTCTGGTCCGTCTCCTCTCCAGTCCTCTGGTCCGTCTCCTCTCCAGTCCTCTGGTCCGTCTCCTCTCCAGTCCTCTGGTCCGTCTCCTCTCCAGTCCTCTGGTCCGTCTCCTCTCCAGTCCTCTGGTCCGTCTCCTCTCCAGTCCTCTGGTCCGTCTCCTCTCCAGTCCTCTGGTCCGTCTCCTCTCCAGTCCTCTGGTCCGTCTCCTCTCCAGGCCAGCAGCTCCGTGGAAAAGTAATCAGCGATTCCAAAAGGGAAACAAAGTTCTGATCCCCGAGACTCAGATCCCACTGGAAACAGTCCGCTGTTTCCTGATAGTAGCAGCAAACTGCCCGCACGGTGGCCTGCCTATCCCATGAGTCTTTGCGGCAGTGACGCCACACTTCCATCTAAAAATCAGAATTCAACAATATTTTGACCAGAATGTGTCCTGAATGGACCCGTCCCAGATGGACGCACAAATCACTAGAGATCACGGTGAAAAGGAGCCAAAACAAAAGAGTCAACAGTCCTGCAGAATGAAAACACAATCAAACACGATTCTGAGCAGAATGGACGCGTCCATCTACATCACATCTGGCTGGAACGTCTGTGAATCGCAGTAAAACTCGGTTCTCTTGTCCTGCAAGAATGAAATGAGAGGAACAGACTGTTATATTAACTCTCCTTTATCCACTCAGCTGCTCATTAGCACATCTGATCCACCAGTGATCATTCAGCAGCAGAACTCCTTTCACCACTGGGCGATGACCTGCAGCACACAGACCAGGCCGGCTGACGATGCCAGACAGCCCTGGACAAACAGAACCGGTGGCTGAGGCGGCTTCCTGCAGTCACGCTGCCAAGGCATCCGCCGTGTTGGTAAACCAACAATCACTAGCGCGGAAAGGGGGGTCTTGCCGGGGTTGCAGCGCCCCCGGTGGCGGCTGCAAGCCACAGCACCTTACACTAGCGTTGACTGTAAACTTAATTAAAAAAACCCGAAAAAAACTACAAAATTATAAAAAGTATGAGTGGAATGGATTACACAGAGCTGTGGGGATATGTGGAAAGATCTATTTTAAAAGAAAATAAATTTTAATTATTTATTGCGGAGACTCCTCCCTCACCCGGAAGCAGCTTCATCGCAATCAAACAACAACGATGGCGAACAGCAGCAGAGGAAAATATCGCATTTTTTTCACAGGCAATACTCCTACAAAACCAAAATCGAATGTTCCCGAGGATGACGAAGGTAAAAACTACAACATTGTGGCGGCTGAAACTGAAGTCACGTTAGCTAGCAGCTTAGCACAACCTGTCTCCTCAGAAGACAACCGACTGTTTTAACATCTTCAGCACCAAGGACAGCGCTTAGAAAGGCAGTGATTCACTGCTGTGAAAGTGTTTTCGTTCTCGTCTGCTCTTGTCATTTGGTGTCTTATGGAGACAAAAATGTAACAATGTGAATTTGTTAGAACTTCTTAATGTTTTTGTGTTGTATGATATGGCGATGCGCTGAGTGGCGATGCGCTATACAGCAGGGAAAAAATGCAATGACGTCACTCCTTCATTCAGTCACCAGCCCCTCTACTTAAAACACCTTACCACGCCTGCAAATAATCCCTCTGCATGAAATGGTTTGGTCCTGCCCACCAGATGAAGGTCAGACCCGCCTTAAAGCAGACCACACAGACCTCAGACGGGTCAGGGTTTCCAAGGTTTCCTTCACTGACTATATCCAAGAGCTAACATGGCGTTCCCATCGCCTCAGTGGGCAGTTCGTGGATCCCCCCACAGCGTTCTGAAATCCTGTTTTGGAGTTTCCAGCAGGATGTCTTTGTATTGAAGGCTGTAAACCCGATTTAAGTGTGATTGGTCCAGCCTGTCACATGACCACAGCTTGTGGACAGAGGAAGAGCTGTGATTGGCTGATTTATGCAAAGCTAACTGCTGAAATCAAATCAAGAGATGACTGATCTGAAAATCAGAGTCTGGTTAAGATGACTTGGTTGATGAAACCAGAGACGGAGACCAGAACCTGTTCTGGAACCAGGAGCTTAGGTATTTACTTACACTCACTATTTCAGTGGGTTCTAATGGGTTCTAATTAGGGATGGGTACCGAATTTCGGTAATTTTTTGGTACCGACCGAATTCCCGCTTAAGTACCGAGTATCGATTCACGGGAAATCCGTCGGTACCACATTTCGGTACCTGAACGCACCTTTTTTTTTTTTTTTGACCCTGAACACACCTTGACATTATGCATCGGCAATCGGCAAGAGCGGAGGACACGGTGACACGGTTACGTGGGTCCAAAATCTTCGGAGTATTTTGACTCGCAGACCGGGATCAAATATATAATGTACCGGGAGAGCGGACACGCACACGGGCCGTGAGAGCGGGCGTGGGGGGGGGGGGGGGGGGGGGGGGGGGGGGGGGGGGCGGCTGCTTGTGGCTGCCGGCCGGAATAGACCACACTGGCCTGTAACACACCGGCCGTTCGGGAAACCTCCCGATGGCCACCCCGCCCCTGTTCGGAGTTGTTCACAGGAGGAACAAGCCGCTTCTGCGGCTTCTGCTTCTGCGATGGTCGCTCCCGCTGCATGTCACTTCCTAAACAATGCTCTGCGCATGCGCGGCTCGAAACAAGAGCGCGCATCAGAGGCGGCGACTCGACATGATATGTCATCACGCAAAAGCGGTCCCACGTGGCGTTTGATTGGCATTATGACTGCCCAATCACGAGTTGGAACCATACAATTCTGATCCTCCAGTATACCTTTGAGTGTTTACTGTAGAGGGGCCTGGTGCTGCTAATGTGAAACATTTTATACAGTTATTTATTCTGAAAGTTGTTTGTTGCTGTATGGGCAGCAGGTGCAAATGTGAAACATTTCATACAGCTATTTATTTTGAGTCTATTTTTATTATGTTATTTATTATTGTTATTTATTTAACTTATTTACTTTATCCCCACACACATTTTTCTCAAGTTCTATGTTGGAGTTATTTCAGTTGATGCTATTGAAGCATAAATGTTGAAAATTCTGAAGTTTTGACTATTTTTTTTAAATATACAAAATAACTTTAATTACCAAATGCATACCCCCCCCCCCAAAAAAAAAAAAAAAAAAAGTATCGAAAACAGGTACCGAAAAATACCGGTATCGATTCGCAGGTACCAAGTATCGGTATCGTATCGATTCAGATGTGAAAGGTACCCATCCCTAGTTCTAATGGGTTCCAATGGGACGCAGGCTCTTTTTTAACCCAACATCATCGCCCCCTGCTGGAATTTGCCTGGAAATACAGCTTTACTGCCCTTCAGCAGTGGCTTCATGTTTCACCAGCAGAGGATGGTGCCTATTTTATTTCAGCCCAGTTCAGCTGGTGCCAGCCTGAAGTCAACTCCTGCTCTTCTCTGCCATCTCAGGTGTGCGGTGGTCTTCCCCTCTCTCCCTCGAACTTCACGTCCAATGCCGATACACTTAGAATCTGGTCTTGGGTTAGAGGACAGTCTGGGTGGCTGTCCCCCCCTAAAGCAATGCCTGCCTGTATCAATGATCTTATACCAGCTAAGACTGACCCACGCCTTACGTCACTGAAGAGGAGTGGCTTGTCTGGGTGACTCATGTGTTAATGTTTTGAACATTTGCGCTCTATATTCAGCTTCATTAGTTTTATTGAAACTTTCAATCCTGTGACTTCGCTAGAACCCATTCACCAGCATCCCCATGAGTCCTGAACGCCAGTGGCATAGATTGAGCACATGAGGCCAAAGGTCAAACCTCAACTGAGGAGTCCAAAGTAAAAAAGATCCATGCTGACTGGGAAACTGAATTACAATCAGCCTTTCTGTAGCTTTCTGGTGCTGTGAAAGGTTCTAACGGCACCAGCCTGTCTCCTATCCAGACTTCACTATAGCACACACACTCTCCAGAATAATTCCAGGCACGACAGATGAAAACTCTGCCAGACACTCCAGGCCTCTCACACCATTCATTACTGCTGATGTTTTTCTTTGATATTGATTTACGTCACTAAACTAAGAGGTCAATATTTTGGCGCGTTTGTTGCGGCGTAGCGTGATGACGCCAGCGTATCAGGAACGCTCCAGAAGAGGAGTGAAGAGCCATGGATTCAACAGTTTTCAGATCTGTTCACCCTGGGACCTGGTTTCAAAAATGTTCGGTTTCAGATCCACGGAGTGCTGAATTCGTGTGGATGACAGGGTGAACTGATCAAATATTTTTGAGTTTTGGCCTGGATCCGTCTTCGTGTGGATGGGGCCCGAGTGTTTCAGAAACTGCTGATCTGCTGGGATTTTCACTCAACCATCTCTAGGGTTTACAGAGAATGGTCCGGTGGAGAGAAAATATCCAGTGAGCAGCAGTTCTGTGGGCGAAAGTGCCTTGTGGATGCCAGAGGTCAGAGGTCAGAGGAGACTGGCCAGACTGGTTGGAGCTGATAGAAAGGCAGCAGTAACTCAAAGAACCACTCGTTACAGCCGAGGTCTGCAGATGAACATCTCTGAAGCAGAACCTGTGGAACCTGGAGGCAGACGGGCTCCAGCAGCAGAACCCCACACCGGGTTCCACTCCTGTCAGCTGAGACCAGGAACCTGAGGCTCACCCAGACAACAGCCCAGACTGGACAATAGAAGATTGGAAGAACGCTGCCTGCTCTGAAGAGTCTGGATTTCTGCTGGACATTGGGATGGTCGGGTCAGAATTTGGCATCATGGATCCATCCTGCCTGGTATCAGGGGTTCAGACTGGTGCTGCTGGTGGTGTAATGGTGTGGGGGTATTTTCCTGGCACTCTTTGGGCCCCTTAGTACCAACTGAACATGGTTGCAACGCCACAGCCGACCTGAGTCTTGCTGCTGACCATGTCCGTCCCTCTATGACCACAGTGGACCGTCTTCTGATGGCTGCTTCCAGCAGGAGAACGCACCGTGAATCATCTCAGACTGGGTTCTGGAACAGGACCATGAGGTCACTGGACTCAAACGGCCTCCAGTCACCAGATCTCCATCCTATAGACCTCTGGGATGTGGTGGAGCGGGAGATTGGCATCATGGATGTGCAGCCGACAAATCTGCAGCAACTGCAAGATGCTCTCATGTCAATATGGACCAAACTGTCTGAGGAATGATTCCAGAACCTTGTTGAATCTATACCACCGAGGATTAAGGCAGTTCTGAAGACAAAACGGGGTCCAATCCGGTACTAGCAAGGTGTTCCTAATAAAGTGGCCTGTGAGTGTATATATGTTTTAGAGTTCTGCAGGATCTACCAGAGGCCTGGGAGCTGGAGGGATCTGCAGGATCTACCAGAGTCCTGGGAGCTGGAGGGATTTGCAGGATCTACCAGAGTCCTGGGAGCTGGAGGGTTCTGCAGGATCTACCAGAGGCCTGGGAGCTGGAGGGATCTGCAGGATCTACCAGAGTCCTGGGAGCTGGAGGGATTTGCAGGATCTACCAGAGTCCTGGGAGCTGGAGGGTTCTGCAGGATCTACCAGAGTCCTGGGAGCTGGAGGGTTCTGCAGGATCTACCGGAGTCCTGGAGCTGGAGGGTTCTGCAGGATCTACCAGAGTCCTGGAGCTGGAGGGTTCTGCAGGATCTACCAGAGTCCTGGAGCTGGAGGGTTCTGCAGGATCTACCGGAGTCCTGGAGCTGGAGGGTTCTGCAGGATCTACCAGAGTCCTGGGAGCTGGAGGGTTCTGCAGGATCTACCGGAGTCCTGGAGCTGGAGGGTTCTGCAGGATCTACCAGAGTCCTGGAGCTGGAGGGTTCTG
The DNA here is from genome assembly GCF_902148845.1 of Salarias fasciatus. Taxonomy (NCBI): domain Eukaryota; kingdom Metazoa; phylum Chordata; class Actinopteri; order Blenniiformes; family Blenniidae; genus Salarias; species Salarias fasciatus. The sequence continues at coordinate 282,582 of NW_021941398.1, read as the reverse complement.
CAGGATCTACCGGAGTCCTGGAGCTGGAGGGTTCTGCAGGATCTACCGGAGTCCTGGAGCTGGAGGGTTCTGCAGGACCGTAGCTGTTCTAGCACTGCTCTTCTGGACAGAGATCTCAGATGTGGTCCTGGTCTTTCCTGGAGCCATCATCCAGCTGGGGGTTCCTGCCCCTACTGCCCCCAATCTAGACCAGAGATCAATTCCAATCTCGGCCGGCCACATTGGAAACAGTGTTTACTTGGTTTTATTACATAGATGATTTGTTTTCTCCTTCCACACATTTTCCAGCTTACTAGTATTGATTGTTTTGGGTTTTTTCCCCCACAATAAAAACATATTCTTGGGAGGAGTCACTGTTTCCAGAATACACCTGACTCCCTTTGGTGCTGTGACACGTCAGCCATCGGGGGCAGAGGTCACCATCAGATCTGCCAGCGGTCTTCAGGCCACACAGCGCTGGTGTACTGACGATGTCCAGTCACCGTTGGGACGGTGCTGTTCAGGATGAGAACGTTCTCCAAGCTGGAACACAGAACCGAGGCTCACGGCTTCACTGTGGGCCGAGCAGACCTGCTGAGGAGCGACGGACTGAAGCTCCACTGACATTATGTCCAGGCGACTATATATTCAATTTAGTTTATTTAATACAGGGACAGTGTACATTCATACACACTTGAAGGAAAATAAAATGTAAATGTTCCCAATTCTAGCTACCAAGCTAATTTCCATTGGTAGTCCCCTAGCTAAAATATAAAACAAACAGGTTAAAGGAAGAAAATACAAGTAGTATTAAAAAAAAAAAAAAAAAAAAAAAAAAAAAAAAAAGCAGGATGTCTACATATTACACAACCGGACCGTCCAGGACCAGCCCGGGCCGTCCTGGACCAGCCCGGACCGTCCTGGACCAGCCCGGACCGTCCAGGACCAGCCCGGGCCGTCCTGGACCAGCCCGGACCGTCCTGGACCAGCCCGGACCGTCCAGGACCAGCCCGGACCGTCCAGGACCAGCCCGGACCGTCCAGGACCAGCCCGGACCGTCCTGGACCAGCCCGGACCGTCCTGGACCAGCCCGGACCGTCCTGGACCAGCCCAGACCGTCCAGGAGCAGCCCGGACCGTCCTGGACTGTTCAAGACCAATCTGTATCGTGCTGCACCACCAAGCAGCCGCTGTGCAGACCAGGCCTCACTGCCTCCACATGGCTCGGGGCAGACGGGCAGTAGGTCGGTCACATGACCTCTGCTCTGAACTCTGATAGAGGAGCTTTCATGCTGTTATGAAGCTTTTTTAAAGTTCCCCTTGTAGGACCAATAAAGACAGGATTCATCCATTCATTCATTCACTGCTGTGTAGAATGGACACGTCCTCTGATGTGCTTCCCACAGTATTTCCCATCAGCCAACAGTGGAGGGAAGTTACAGGGAGAAGGGGACAAAACGCTTCCAGAATAATCACTTACTGACACAGAAAGTCACTGAGACCACAGCAACAAGTCCAACAGGGAACCGGACGGAAAAAAGGACATGCATTAGACAGAAATAAAAGAAAACATGGTTTGCTCAAAACACACAGCTCTCTGAGGGTGTGTGTGTGTGTGTGTGTGTGTGTGTGTGTTTACCTGGTTTGCGTAAGCATGAGTGAGAGCAGTGTGGTTCTTGCTGGGGCTGTAGGGGGGCCGGTACTTGTACATGGTGGGAGTGGGAGGGGCTTTATTCAGGAGGCCGCACTCTGCAGGAGGACCGACAGACAGCGTCAGAACCACAGGTGGCGCTACAGAGTCCGAGCTGCAGGCCTCACTCACCCTCGGTGTTTCCTCGGGTGATTCCAGGGTAACGAAGCTCTGGTTTAGGAGGAGGCGGCGGCTCGGCGTCACACGACTGACTCTCCATCATCTCCAGACTGGACTTGGACTGGACAGGAAGCACCACAGCCAGGAGTCAGACAGACATGCGAGTTTCACTTCGTCTTCCTGCCTCGCCAATAAGAGAAGAGACTGGCTGGCAGTGGCATGCCCCCCTGGACCGAAACACACACAGGACCACTGGACAAGCTTCACGTTAACACTACACACTTCTTAGACACCCTGCTGACGGTCTCTGTGGAAGGGTCCAGACCAGACCCAGCACCTGAAAGCAACACTGAGGCTCGAAGAACAGGAGGTCCAGAAGCTTCAGGAGGCCCAGGAGGTCCAGGAGGTCCAGGAGGTCCAGGAGGTCCAGGAGGTCCAAGCAGAGCAGGAGGTCTAGGCCACCCAGGGAATCAATGCGGTCCAGGATATCCAAGTGGTCCAGGAGGGCCAGGGGCCCTGTGACCCCGGGCTTCATTTATAAGACACGGCACACCTGCACATCTTCCTCTTTATAAACCTCAGTCCACCTGGACAGTGACAGGTAGACTGATCTCAAGCCCCGCCCCTGACACACCCACTTTCTACCATAAATGGTCGATGAAAAGTATCTACTGAATATTTCTGTCCCTCAGTGAGCTGATCGCAAGAACTGCACTATCAAACTCTAAGGTCACCTGGTCCAGGACCCGGGAAGAGGTCTGGACTGTGACTTAACCTGGTCCAGGACCCGGGAAGAGGTCTGGACTGTGACTTAACCTGGTCCAGGACCCGGGAAGAGGTCTGGACTGTGACTTAACCTGGTCCAGGACCCGGGAAGAGGTCTGGACTGTGACTTAACCTGGTCCAGGACCCGGGAAGAGGTCTGGACTGTGACTTAACCTGGTCCAGGACCCAGGAAGAGGTCTGGACTGTGACTTAACCTGGTCCAGGACCCAGGAAGAGGTCTGGACTGTGACTTAACCTGGTCCAGGACCCAGGAAGAGGTCTGGACTGTGACTTAACCTGGTCCAGGACCCGGGAAGAGGTCTGGACTGTGACTTAACCTGGTCCAGGACCCAGGAAGAGGTCTGGACTGTGAGGTCACCTAGTCCAGGACCAGGTGAGTGAAAACATTTCCAAATCCATTGGATGATAAACTTTTCACGGCTCTCCTTCACTTCAATATCTGTCTCATGAGTTTCCACCGTCTCCTACATGAGGTCTCTGGGCTGTATGCAGACCTGTACCCAGACCTGTACCCAGACCTGTATGAAGACCTGTACCCAGACCTGTACCCAGACCTGTACCCAGACCTGTATGAAGACCTGTACCCAGACCTGTACCCAGACCTGTACCCAGACCTGTACCCAGACCTGTATGAAGACCTGGACCCAGACCTGTACCCAGACCTGTATGAAGACCTGGACCCAGACCTGTGACCAGACCTATATGAAGACCTGGACCCAGACCTGTGACCAGACCTATATGAAGACCTGGACCCAGACCTGTGACCAGACCTATATGAAGACCTGGACCCAGACCTGGACCCAGACCTGGACCCAGACCTGGACCCAGCAGACTGGAATGGGGATGTGGTGAAAGGCTCCTCACCCTGTGCAGGTCTCCATGGATGCCGTTGTCCAGGATCTTGGCAGCCAGCTGAGCCTCAGTCAGCTGTGGCCGGAGGAAGGGAGGCTGCACACACACACTCTGCACACACTTCTTCCTGCCCAGATACCTGCACACAGCACACACACTCAGTGAGCTTGGCTGCGGCTTCCAGCTGGGTTTGTTGCTGCTGCTGAGAGAACAGACAGGAGGGAGTGTCCCGGCCTCATAACGGTCTCCTACACTCTCTGGTCACCCTTTAAAAGCTGCCGGGCTGATGTGACTGGAGGGGCTAGAACCATGCCGGATCGGCGTTCTGAGTGGAAACGTGAGGCAGATCATCGGCTCTTCGGTTTCCAGCCCTCGACGACAGTGTGATCACGAGCTTCAGTGTTCGGCAGCGCTCCGGGCTGACCCCGGATCTGTTGTGTCATCATCTACCTGCTCATCAGTCAGACGCTCCTGTCCAGGCGACAGCGTGCAGACTGTGGAACAACAGTCCTTCAGGGTGGACAGGTACATGGTGTCTGTTAGCGACCGTGCTAATGAATGAAGCAGTGCAGGAGCTAGCTTAGCAGCACGTTTTTAGCTTCGCTACCACATCACTCAGCTGTTGGCTTTAACTGATAGCCACCGGTGAACTAGCTAGTTTTGAGCGATTTGCTGATACGACCTCCACTCCTGAGAAGAGATGCTGAGATAGTGGACAGTCTCAGATATCACAGGATGATACTGGATCTCCTCAGATGCTGTGTGTCTCAGACGCAGGACAGACAGCCAATTCTCAATCTCTGTAAGAGTACTGGCGGCTCTGGGAGAATGAGTGAAAAGGATTGTGGGACATTGTTCCCGGAACTGATTTGATTTTTGAGGCTCTTTTCAGATCAGAAGTATCATCAAGCATTTCTAAGTCCGCCCAGTCGGCAGTACTGTATATGAATGAAACCGTGTATCCCTGGCTGTTTGCACTCCGATGTGGCGGCGGCCCTCCGGTTGCCAACTCCTGGGTCACGTGACTGCAGATACTCATGTACATGTACGGCATACAAAGCGATCCACGATGAATCCTGGTTTACCAGGGTCCTGGGTGGATTACGCAGCGTCCTGTGACATGAGCACAGAGTCTGTGGAGGAACTTCCAGTCTTCTCTCTGCAGCAGCAGCCTCAGCGCCGAGCAGAGAGTTTTTATCTGCTGATCTCTGCTCAAACAATGTCCAACATCTCCATGAGACGCTGCTCCCCCGGCCGGAGCATCGCCGTGCCGAGCGGCACGTCTCGGTGTGAGCTCTGCTCCATGCCGATGTTTTGAATTAACTGGTGCCCGTGTTAACTCGTGGCCAATAGCTGACTGAGACATGTCGTTGTTCTGGCGAACGTCGGCTATCGACAGTTCCAGTGAGTGTATACGTTTAAAGTCTTTTGTGAGTCTTACTTTAACATCTGCTGTTATCAGCAGGTGTTCACACAGACCTCCGCCATCATTTGTTAACACAGGAACCAGTTAATCCATAACACCGGCCGGGCGATGGCTCGTGTTCTGCTACTGAGCTCTTTGAACTCGCTGTTGCGAGATTTGCTTACCATCTCTCCTCTCCAGTGTTTGTTCTCTCGGGGTTTTTTATTAAAGTGTTTTTCAACCACCGTCGTTCTTCTGCTCGTTTTTGACTGTCCTGCTTCCTGTTTCCTGTCACGTCATCACATTGCTGCGTACGAAGAAACACATGGTGGAACAAATATTCCCCCGTTTAATCCGATCTGCTGTCAGGTGGCGTTTATATGAGACACGGAGTGGATTATGGATTGGTTTACACCACCTTGTACAATCGGCTCCGAAATACAATCCGCACCGAGTGAAGCGGATCCACTCGGTGTTTATACGACGCATTTACAATCCGCCCTACCAACAAGCAGATTACGCGGGGCCATGTAAACCTGCCTAGTGAATCCTGTTGTTGGATTTCTCCAGCTGAAATGACAATATGAAAGAATGTTCTACATGCTGATTTTCTAACGCGGATTGAAAACCATCTCACGGCAGTTCGTCTGTAACCTGAGGAAAGAGAGAAACACCTGGGGGCCTGAGAGCTGCACAGCACATGGGAGACGTTGTTCCAACAGCCGTCCGTGAAAGGATTCACTCCTCCTCTGAACTTCCCGGTCACCTGCAGACGACGAGAGGCAGGAAACCGTTATACACACTGTTATACACACCGTTATACACACCGTTATACACACCACACCGTTATACACACCACCGTCAGTCAGTGTCTTCTGAACGGCATCCCTCCCCTCACAGCCCATGCTCTATCGCCCTATCACTCTATCGCTCTATCGCCCTATCGCTCTGTCACTCTATCGCTCTGTCACTCTATCGCTCTATCGCTCTGTCGCTCTATCGCTCTGTCACTCTATCGCTCTATCACTCTATCGCTCTATCACTCTATCGCCCTGTCACTCTATCGCCCTGTCACTCTATCACTCTATCGCCTTACTGCTCTATCACTCTATCGCTCTATCACTCTATCGCCCTATCACCCTCTCGCTCTATCACTCTATCACTCTATCGCTCTATCACTCTATCGCCCTATCGCCCTCTCGCTCTATCACTCTATCACCCTCTCGCCCTGTCGCTCTATCACCCTATCGCTCTATCACTCTATCGCCCTCTCGCTCTATCACTCTATCACTCTATCGCCCTCTCGCCCTGTCGCTCTATCACTCTATCGCCCTCTCGCTCTATCACTCTATCGCTCTATCACTCTATCGCCCTCTCGCCCGGTCGCTCTATCACTCTATCGCCCGGTCGCTCTATCACTCTATCGCTCTATCACTCTATCGCCCTCTCGCCCCGGTCGCTCTATCACTCTATCGCCCTCTCGCTCTATCACTCTATCGCTCTATCACTCTATCGCCCTCTCGCCCGGTCGCTCTATCACTCTATCGCCCTCTCGCTCTATCGCCCTCTCGCTCTATCACTCTATCGCCCTCTCGCTCTATCACTCTATCACTCTATCGCCCTCTCGCCCTGTCGCTCTATCACTCTATCGCCCTGTCGCTCTATCACTCTATCGCTCTATCACTCTATCGCCCTCTCGCTCTATCACTCTATCGCCCTCTCGCCCTGTCGCTCTATCACTCTATCGCCCTCTCGCTCTATCACTCTATCGCTCTATCACTCTATCGCCCTCTCGCCCGGTCGCTCTATCACTCTATCGCCCTCTCGCTCTATCACTCTATCGCTCTATCACTCTATCGCCCTCTCGCCCGGTCGCTCTATCACTCTATCGCCCTCTCGCTCTATCACTCTATCACTCTATCGCCCTCTCGCTCTATCACTCTATCGCCCTCTCGCTCTATCACTCTATCGCTCTATCACTCTATCGCCCTCTCGCCCGGTCGCTCTATCACTCTATCGCCCTCTCGCTCTATCACTCTATCACTCTATCGCCCTCTCGCTCTATCACTCTATCACTCTATCGCCCTCTCGCCCTGTCGCTCTATCACTCTATCGCCCTCTCGCTCTTTCACTCTATCGCTCTATCACTCTATCGCCCTCTCGCCCGGTCGCTCTATCACTCTATCGCCCTCTCGCTCTATCACTCTATCACTCTATTGCCCTCTCGCCCTCTCGCTCTATCACTCTATCGCCCTCTCGCTCTATCACTCTATCGCTCTATCACTCTATCGCCCTCTCGCTCTATCACTCTATCACTCTATCGCCCTCTCGCCCTGTCGCTCTATCACTCTATCGCCCTCTCGCTCTATCACTCTATCGCTCTATCACTCTATCGCCCTCTCGCCTGGTCGCTCTATCACTCTATCGCCCTCTCGCCCGGTCGCTCTATCACTCTATCGCCCTCTCGCTCTATCACTCTATCGCTCTATCACTCTATCGCCCTCTCGCCCTGTCGCTCTATCACTCTATCGCCCTCTCGCTTTATCACTCTATCACTCTATCGCCCTCTCGCTTTATCACTCTATCACTCTATTGCCCTCTCGCCCTCTCGCTCTATCACTCTATCGCTCTATCACTCTATCGCCCTCTCGCCCGGTCGCTCTATCACTCTATCGCCCTCTCGCTCTATCACTCTATCACTCTATTGCCCTCTCGCCCTCTCGCTCTATCGCTCTATCACTCTATCGCTCTATCACTCTATCGCCCTCTCGCCCGGTCGCTCTATCACTCTATCGCCCTCTCGCTCTATCACTCTATCGCTCTATCACTCTATCGCCCTCTCGCTCTATCACTCTATCGCTCTATCACTCTATCGCCCTCTCGCCCTGTCGCTCTATCACTCTATCGCCCTCTCGCTCTATCACTCTATCGCTCTATCGCCCTCTCGCCTGGTCGCTCTATCACTCTATCGCTCTATCACTCTATCGCCCTCTCGCCTGGTCGCTCTATCACTCTATCGCCCTCTCGCTCTATCACTCTATCACTCTATTGCCCTCTCGCCCTCTCGCTCTATCACTCTATCGCCCTCTCGCCCGGTCGCTCTATCACTCTATCGCCCTCTCGCTCTATCACTCTATCGCTCTATCACTCTATCGCCCTCTCGCCCTGTCGCTCTATCACTCTATCGCCCTCTCGCTCTATCACTCTATCGCTCTATCACTCTATCGCCCTCTCGCCCTGTCGCTCTATCACTCTATCGCCCTCTCGCTCTATCACTCTATCACTCTATCGCCCTCTCGCCCGGTCGCTCTATCACTCTATCGCCCTCTCGCTCTATCACTCTATCACTCTATCGCCCTCTCGCCCGGTCGCTCTATCACTCTATCGCCCTCTCGCCCGGTCGCTCTATCACTCTATCGCCCTCTCGCTCTATCACTCTATCACTCTATCGCCCTCTCGCTCTATCACTCTATCGCTCTATCACTCTATCGCCCTCTCGCCTGGTCGCTCTATCACTCTATCGCCCTCTCGCTCTATCACTCTATCACTCTATTGCCCTCTCGCCCTCTCGCTCTATCGCTCTATCACTCTATCGCCCTCTCGCCCGGTCGCTCTATCACTCTATCGCCCTCTCGCTCTATCACTCTATCACTCTATTGCCCTCTCGCCCTCTCGCTCTATCACTCTATCTGCAGGTGATGTTTGACGACAGTCCCAGCTTTGAGTCCCGGCTGTTGAACCGCGCTGGACCAGGGTTACCTGCTCGTTGGTGGTCCTGCCTCGGGACACCAGGACGATGTGGAATCCAGTGAGACCGGCCACAGGGATGAAGAAGAGGCCCGCCACACACATCACAGCCAGCCTGGGAGCAACGGGGTCAAGGAGCACGTGAGGACCCGACAGATCCGCATCAATGAAGACCACCGGGGTCCAGCGGGTTCACTGGGTACAGCGGGTCCAAGGATACGTGACGATGGCGTGCAGGCGGTCGACGCTCTGGCGGTGGTTGAGGATGAAGAGCAGGCCGAAGCCGAACACGGCCACGATGTGGGCGGTGAGCGACAGCAGGAAGAGGAAGAAGTAGCGGTAGTTCCTGCGGCCGATGCAGTTGTTGACCCAGGGGCAGTGGTGGTCGAAGTCCTGCGGGGACGGAGGACGGAGCAGCTCATCGTCCACTTCACAGCACAGAGGCCTGCTGGTCCTCTCTGGACCACATTCAGCAGAGCAGTGGAAAACCAGACCACGAAGTGGGGAGACAGTCTGCAACACAATACCCGACCCCGGTCTGCCCAGGACCAGAGACCAGCATGTCCAACACTGAGGCCAGAGGACAGAGTCCTCAGGACGAGACCAAGAACCTTCACAGACACCAGAGACCCTCCAGGACCAGACACCCTTCAGGACCAGAGACCCTCCAGGACAGATACCTGCCAGGACCAGAGACCCTCCAGGACCAGACAGCCTCCAGGACAGATACCTGCCAGGACCAGAGACCCTCCAGGACCAGACAGCCTCCAGGACCAGACACCCTCCAGGACCAGAGACCCTCCAGGACCAGACAACCTCCAGAACAGATACCCGGCAAGACAGAGACCCTCCAGGACCAGACACCCTCCAGGACCAGAGACCCTCCAGGACCAGACACCCTCCAGGACCAGAGACCCTCCAGGACCAGACAACCTCCAGGACCAGAGACCCTCCAGGACCAGACAACCTCCAGGACAGATACCTGCCAGGATCAGAGACCCTCCAGGACCAGACAACCTCCAGAACAGATACCCGGCAAGACAGAGACCCTCCAGGACCAGACACCCACCAGGACCAGAGACCCTCCAGGACCAGAGACCCTCCAGGACCAGATACAAAACCAAGACAGAGACCCTCCAGGACCAGACACCCACCAGGACCAGAGACACTCCAGGACGAGATACCCACCAAGACAGAGACCCTCCAGGACCAGACACCCACCAGGACCAGAGACACTCCAGGACGAGATACCCACCAAGACAGAGACCCTCCAGGACCAGACACCCTCCAGGACCAGAGATCCTCCTGGACCAGACACCCTCCAGGACCAGACACCCTCCAGGACCAGAGACCCTCCAGAACCAGAGACCCTCCAGGACCAGACAACCTCCAAGACATATACCCGCGAAGACAGAGACCCTCCAGGACCAGAGACACTCCAGGACCAGAGACACTCCAGGACCAGACACCCTCCAGGACCAGACACCCACCAAGACAGAGACCCTCCAGGACCAGACACCCTCCAGGACCAGACACCCACCAAGACAGAGACCCTCCAGGACCAGACACCCTCCAGGACCAGACACCCACCAAGACAGAGACCCTCCAGGACCAGACACCCACCAAGACAGAGACCCTCCAGGACCAGACACCCACCAAGACAGAGACCCTCCAGGACCAGACACCCTCCAGGACCAGAGCTGAATCAGTTGTCAGAATCATAAAGGAACCACCATGGTGAGTTTCGGGGGACTGGTCTCTGGTGTTGTGGATGTGGATCACTGGATCACTGGATCACTGGATCTTGGTGCAGCACCACAGCATCATGTCACAGATACACTCGGCGGAACAAACCCCAGCCCAGCGCACCTCCACACAGTTGTCACAGACCGAGCAGTGGGAGCAGCGTGGCGGTCTGTAGAAGCGACACGTGGAGCACCACTTCATCCGGACCTGGATTCCCCTGATCTCCACCGTCTTGTACAGGGGGGCCCGGAAGTCGTCCTCCTTGTCCTCATCCTCTTCAGCTGGGAAAGAACACACAGGTTTCAGAGAGAATGTAAACGTTCTGAAATGGCATGTTCCCTTCATGAACTGCTGATACACTGAAGCCAGTTCTCCCAGCAGGGGGTCGCGGCTTTCACTGTGGGAAACATCACACAAGACGGTGAGCAAAAAGTGCCTTTCAATCAAGTCTGACACCATTTCTGTATATTCATTCATGACGGACACCCCACCTGAAGACGAACAGCCCCCATGTCTCTGATCTGTAAATTAATTCATCAGTGAATCAGTCCCAACTTCAGAGCTCCCAATATGTCTCTCAATTTAACTGGTTCTCCGGAAAGTCTCCTCTGAGTCTGGTTCTGCAGGAAGTCTCCTCTGGGTCTGGTTCTACAGGAAGTCTCCTCTGAGTCTGGTTCTACAGGAAGTCTCCTCTGAGTCTGGTTCTACAGGAAGTCTCCTCTGAGTCTGGTTCTACAGGAAGTCTCCTCTGGGTCTGGTTCTACAGGAAGTCTCCTCTGAGTCTGGTTCTACAGGAAGTCTCCTCTGGGTCTGGTTCTACAGGAAGTCTCCTCTGGGTCTGGTTCTACAGGAAGTCTCCTCTGGGTCTGGTTCTACAGGAAGTCTCCTCTGAGTCTGGTTCTACAGGAAGTCTCCTCTGGGTCTGGTTCTACAGGAAGTCTCCTCTGAGTCTGGTTCTGCAGGAAGTCTCCTCTGGGTCTGGTTCTACAGGAAGTCTCCTCTGAGTCTGGTTCTACAGGAAGTCTCCTCTGGGTCTGGTTCTACAGTAAGTCTCCTCTGGGTCTGGTTCTACAGGAAGTCTCCTCTGGGTCTGGTTCTGCAGGAAGTCTCCTCTGAGTCTGGTTCTACAGGAAGTCTCCTCTGGGTCTGGTTCTACAGGAAGTCTCCTCTGAGTCTGGTTCTGCAGGAAGTCTCCTCTGGGTCTGGTTCTACAGGAAGTCTCCTCTGAGTCTGGTTCTACAGGAAGTCTCCTCTGGGTCTGGTTCTACAGTAAGTCTCCTCTGGGTCTGGTTCTACAGGAAGTCTCCTCTGGGTCTGGTTCTGCAGGAAGTCTCCTCTGAGTCTGGTTCTACAGGAAGTCTCCTCTGGGTCTGGTTCTACAGGAAGTCTCCTCTGAGTCTGGTTCTGCAGGAAGTCTCCTCTGGGTCTGGTTCTACAGGAAGTCTCCTCTGAGTCTGGTTCTACAGGAAGTCTCCTCTGGGTCTGGTTCTGCAGGAAGTCTCCTCTGAGTCTGGTTCTACAGGAAGTCTCCTCTGAGTCTGGTTCTACAGGAAGTCTCCTCTGGGTCTGGTTCTACAGGAAGTCTCCTCTGAGTCTGGTTCTACAGGAAGTCTCCTCTGGGTCTGGTTCTACAGGAAGTCTCCTCTGGGTCTGGTTCTACAGGAAGTCTCCTCTGGGTCTGGTTCTACAGGAAGTCTCCTCTGGGTCTGGTTCTACAGGAAGTCTCCTCTGAGTCTGGTTCTGCAGGAAGTCTCCTCTGGGTCTGGTTCTACAGGAAGTCTCCTCTGGGTCTGGTTCTACAGGAAGTCTCCTCTGAGTCTGGTTCTACAGGAAGTCTCCTCTGGGTCTGGTTCTGCAGGAAGTCTCCTCTGAGTCTGGTTCTACAGGAAGTCTCCTCTGAGTCTGGTTCTACAGGAAGTCTCCTCTGGGTCTGGTTCTACAGGAAGTCTCCTCTGGGTCTGGTTCTACAGGAAGTCTCCTCTGGGTCTGGTTCTACAGGAAGTCTCCTCTGGGTCTGGTTCTACAGGAAGTCTCCTCTGAGTCTGGTTCTACAGGAAGTCTCCTCTGGGTCTGGTTCTACAGGAAGTCTCCTCTGGGTCTGGTTCTACAGGAAGTCTCCTCTGGATCTGGTTCTGCAGGAAGTCTCCTCTGGGTCTGGTTCTACAGGAAGTCTCCTCTGGGTCTGGTTCTACAGGAAGTCTCCTCTGGGTCTGGTTCTACAGGAAGTCTCCTCTGGGTCTGGTTCTACAGGAAGTCTCCTCTGAGTCTGGTTCTACAGGAAGTCTCCTCTGGGTCTGGTTCTGCAGGAAGTCTCCTCTGGGTCTGGTTCTACAGGAAGTCTCCTCTGGGTCTGGTTCTACAGGAAGTCTCCTCTGAGTCTGGTTCTACAGGAAGTCTCCTCTGGGTCTGGTTCTACAGGAAGTCTCCTCTGGGTCTGGTTCTACAGGAAGTCTCCTCTGGGTCTGGTTCTACAGGAAGTCTCCTCTGGATCTGGTTCTGCAGGAAGTCTCCTCTGGGTCTGGTTCTACAGGAAGTCTCCTCTGGATCTGGTTCTGCAGGAAGTCTCCTCTGGGTCTGGTTCTACAGAACTTCTCCTGTCTCCACCACTTGTCCATGAAGGATGGTTGGTTTTTCTCATAGTTCACAGAACAACTGACCTTTGAACTTCGTGTGGACTGCAGATGAAAGAGGTAAAAGTAAAGAGCATGGAAATCAGTTTTCTGTGCATCTTAACATATGACACCTTTCTACCAGAATGAACTTATAATATACCCATTCTGAAGTAAATGGTTTCTTTCATCTGCTCACGACACAAACAGGATGTTTGAAATGAACACACTCCATCACGAAGTGAACTTCTGCCTCTTCTCAATGAGTTTACAAATAACCTTGCACATGTCCAGCTCAGATTTCCCTTTCAAAGCAAAACATCTAAAGTGTGTTCAGTTTTTATATTTAAAAAGTGATGGTGGAGGTTTTATCTCTGTGCATTTATTGGCAGTTGACATTCTCCACTCTCTTTCTTCAGTAGTGAAGGATATGACTAGACGGTGAGGGAAAACAGTGTGCCCTCTGCTGGAACAAAGCTGGAACTTTCTGCCAGCCTCACATATCAACCTGTGTGCAGGTTCTAAATCCTGCCATACCAGTGACATTTAGAATGTGTGTATGTACAACAAACCTGTACTCATGGAGTGTGTGGATGGCTGTCACTCGCTGGCTTGGAGATGCAGTCAGTGTAAGTGACTCCACACAGGAGGAGATCACAGGAGGAACATCTTGTGCTATCCTATTTGTCTTCTGCTGTCTTCAAGTGTGCGGTCTCTGAATTGGTTTTTTCAATCCGTATGAAAACTGTGTTAAACCCACGTGTATACACAGACGACATTCAAAGCGATCCATCACGAATCCTCGTTTACAAGGTAGCGGATTATGCAGCGTTCTGTGACATGCGCTAAAGTCTCAGGAACTTCCAGTCTTCCTCTCTGCAGCAGCAGTCCTCAGCGCCGAGCAGAGACTCAATACATCTCCATGATACGCTGCTCAAGGAGCGGCGCTCCCCGAGCTGGAGTCCCCCCCCGCCTGGCGCCTCGTTCCGGTGTAAAGCACCAGGGCTTAGCTCCGCCTGTCCATGTAACTGGCGTCCTTGGTAACTTGTGACCAACAGATGTTGAAAACCGACTGAAACGTAGTGGTTCTAGCAGACGTGGGTTTTCTACAGTTACAGTAAATGTATCAGTTTAGAGGGTTTTGCGAGTCTTATTTTAACATCTGCTGTTTCAAACGTGTTTTTACACAGAAACCCGTCACTCATTAACAAGGGGACCAGTTAATCCAGAACACCAGCCGGGCGGTCGCTAGTAGTCTGCTACAAAGCTCTTTCAACAACTCGCTGTTGCGCGATTTGCGGCCATTTCGCCTCTCCGGTGTTTTTGCCTCACCAGTGTTTGTTCTCTCGGGATTTTTCTTTAAAGTGTTTTTCAGGGGGGCGCTAGTGAGCAGGGCATGGTCGAGTTTTTACTTCGCTCTTCCACCCTCCTTTAATTTAATTAACGAACGCTCACTTTTTACTCCTAATCACACTGGCAAGCGTAATGATGGTTAAAAACAGGAGACAGACTCAAAATGCAATGATTACAGAACAACAAAGCAGCAACACGAAGCTCGGCTGTCGGTGGACTGTCCTGTCTCCTGGCTGCTGACATTATGCTGCAGTCAGGACCAGTCCTGGTCAGTTGGGTTCAGTCCTGGTGGTTAATCCTGGGCTCAGTCCTGGTGGTTAGTCCTGGGCTCAGTCCTGGGCTCAGTCCTGGTGGTTAGTCCTGGGCTCAGTCCTGGGCTCAGTCCTGGTGGTTAGTCCTGGGCTCAGTCCTGGGCTCAGTCCTGGTGGTTAGTCCTGGGCTCAGTCCTGGGCTCAGTCCTGGTGGTTAGTCCTGGTCACCATGTGGACTCTCACCTCTTGGAAAGATGCCGGGGTCCATGAACGTGGCCATGCAGAAATTGGCCAAAACAAAGAGGAAGATGACTCCATTGTAGATGGGAACAGCTACTGAGAAACGCTCCGAGAGCCACGGACACCTAAAACAGGAGGGAGGAAGCTGAATGTGAGGTCTGAAACAGGAGGGAGGAAGCTGAGAGGAGCTGAGGCTGAGGTCTGGAGTCTTCATCACTCACACTTTTCTTGGCTTCACACTCATGTTTGTGTTTGATGGGTAACTTTACAGAAATGGAGGAAAAGAAATCAAACTCGAAACTATTGAAAATATTCCAACTCAATTTTAAAAATGCTGACACTGCAAAAAGTTTGTAACGCTTTTTTCCAATTTCAGAAATGAGTGGTTTACGACTCTGTGTCCATCTATCTTCGAGCGCTTATGCAGGACCGGCCCGCGGGGGCAGCAATCTAAGCAAGAATGGCCAGACTTCCTGTCCCCGACTCTTCTTCGCCTCATCCTGAAGGATCCCGAGGCATTCCCAGTGCAACTGAGAGACAGTCTCTGCAGCGTGTCCTGGGTCTGGGTCTTCCCCGGGGCCTCCTCTCAGTGGGACATGTCCGGGACACCTCCCCACGGAGGGGCCAGAGTCTCTCCACCGACCTGGAGAGGACAGACCACCTTCCTCCGGTCGAGGACCATGGCCTCGGATCTGGAGGTTCTGATCCTCATCCCTGTCGCTTCACACTCAGCTACAAACCGCCCCAGTGCATGATGGTCCAGGTTCCATGAAGCCAACCGGACAACGTCATCTGCAAAAAGCAGAGATGAAATCCTGTGGTCCCAAAATGGACATCCTCCAGCTCCAGCTGCACCTAGAAATTCTGTCCATAAAGATTCTGAACAGATCCGGAGACAAAGTTCAGCCCTGACAGAACGGAACAGGTCCGACTCACTGCCGGCAACGCAGACCAGTCTCCTGCTTTGTATACAGACCAGACAGCCCTTAACCAGGGGCCCCGGACTCCGTACTCCCAAAGCACCCCCACAAGGCACCCCGAGGGACGCGGTCGAACGCCTTCTCCAAGTCCACAAAACACGTGGACTGGTTGGGCGAACTCCCACAGACCCTTGAGCACCCTATGGAGCAGAGGTCGACCGATAGTGGATTTTTACGATGTAATAATGATAGCTTGGAGCAGGAAAAAGCCGATTAATTGGTCGATAGCCCAGCCCCCCCCCAAAAAAAAAAAAAATTCAACACTGTTGGAAATGAACACTCTCTGACTTCATTAGCACTACTGAACATTATCCAAATGTATAAAGTTGCAAAGAAAACATAAAAATCAATATATTTAATTGAAACTTATGTGTATTCAATATCTATTAAAACTGACATGGATCATTTTGTTCCACTTTAATATGGGGGGGGGGGACTTCACATTTTGTGAGTGATGATACTGTACGCCTTAAAAAATAATAATAACAGTAGTTAAACAAGGCATCTAGAGTGAAGGGATTTGAACTGTGATTTTCTCATCCTCCCATAAGCTGTAACCTTTATCCTTAATTATACCTTATATACTCTAAACAGTTGTGTTCTTTATCACTACTAAAGAATGGTTTGTTTTTTAATTAGGCTATCTTTTTTGAAAGAATAAATTCGGAATTCATTTCCAAACACAGCCTGTCTAACCCACTGCAGGAACAGGAAAGTTTCCAATTGCAAAGTCACTAGAACCTCCAGAATATCTGCGGGGAAAAAATCGAGGTGGGGGGGGGGCTGGTTTGTCTCAAACAGCGGCTAAAATTGCCAAATTTTAAGATTCGTGGCAAACTCAGATGAGCTGCCTTCACAGAGACGCTTTCTTTCAGCTGTTTTCAACGAGCTGCTAGCTGTTAGCTTAACAAGCATGTGTGGTTGTGTAAAACTGGGCTGTGGAAACGTGGCTGTTATGCTAACATATGATGCAGGTTATGCTTGTTGAACAGGTGGAACTTATTTCCTCCACAAAGGAGGTTAAGATGTTGACTTTCAGCTTGTGAAGGTTTTAATACACTTACAGTGATGCTAATGGTGTCTCCACGTCCCTCTCTCTCTCTGCTGCTGTGCTGCTAGCTCCGTCCCCCCCCCCCTGTGCCGCTGTGTGTGCAGAGCAGCCCCCCCCCTCGGTGATCAGACAGACAGAGAGCAGCAGGCGAGGGAAGGAGCGGTTCGCGCTGCCGGGAAAAAAAACAAAAAACAAAAACAAAAACAGCCATCGGCCGCTATCGGGACCGTTTGCCGTTAATTCCGATAGTTTGTAAAACGTCCTATCGGGCCGATTGATCGGCCAAACCGATGAATCGGTCGACCTCTGCTATGGCGGGACTGGAGCTGGTCCAGTGTGTCACGACCAAGACGACCGGGGTGCCGTGGCGTGGGGCTCTGAGCAAACTGCCTCCCGCCACGGGCAACGCCAGCCAACGCCAGAGAAATGGAGAGTGCAGCTCGCCTCAAGGCACTGGGTTGCAGAGCCCGGGCCACGTGTGGCGCCGATACCGCTCAACCTCCCTCTGAAGTGCCCCCCACCCCCACCCCCGATCTCCTTATCTAATGTCCGCACAAGACAAAACCATGTTTTTTCTTCCCGTTCACAGCATCTGCCGTCCATACGGCAAGATCAGACATATCTGTCTCTCTCGGTATTTGTCAGATTAGTGTGAGGAAAAAGGCCAACATCTGGCACCCTGAAAAGCACTCTTTGTTTGTTTTGTGTGTGTGTGTGTGTGTGTGTGTGTGGTGTGTGTGTGTGTGTGTGTGTGTGTGTGTGTGTGTGTGTGTGTGTGTGTGTGTGTGTGTGTGTGTGTGTGTGTGTACGGGTTTTTCTATGCTTGTGGGGACCAAATGTCCCCAGAAGGATAGGAAAACCTGCACAATGTGCCTCGTGGGGACATTTTTACATTTCTTGGGTCCCATGAGAGGAAACAGTGTTTTCTTGACCATGTTGTTGTTACTGAAAAAAGTAAAAGTGCAAAAACATTTCTTTAGGGTTAGGCTTTGTTGTGGTGTGGGTCAGGGTCAGGGTCAGGGTCAGGGTTAGGAGTTAGACATGAATGGGAGTCAATGGAAGGTCCCCACAAGGATAGAAATACGAACCTGTGTGTGTGTGTGTGTGTGTGTGTGTGTGTGTGTGTGTGTGTGTGTGTGTGCTGCTGCCACTTACGTGAAACAAAAGAAGAGCGTTGTGGAGCCGACCAGGAAGAAGGTGGCGGCGGACACCGGGACGTAGCGAGAGGGTCGCAGAGGTCTGCTGGATGGGACCACCGCATGAGGGAGGGGCGATGAGGACGGACCCCGTCCCCCACTCTTACTGCTGCTACCAGGCATCTCTTTTAGTATGGGTGGGGGTCACGAGGGCGCTTTTAGAGAAAGTACTTGGTGAGCAAGCCTGTCATCCAGAGGCCGTCTGCAGTGAGAAGAGCAGAACCCAGAACTTCCGTCCGATCACAGGAGGGCTCTCTGCAGGAAGGAGGAGCTGCTGGCTTTGGCTGGTCCTGATGTATAGTCAGGGATGATACAGTCAGTAAAAGAGAAGCTTAAAAGTCTGGTGCAGAAACCTTGTTTCTACAGGCGCTGCAGAAGCAAACACGCCCCTCCCCTCACTTCAGATCAACATGCTCCATGGTGCCACAGCCAGTCCTGAACGGTTCAAAGTACCTATAGAACAAAACTGATGTGGACTGTGTCACAAGATAAAGACTGGGTTCACCACTGAACTGGTCCAAGGAACCGGAGCAGGCAGAATTTTACCCATTTTGATAGAAGAAGGGCACAGAAGAAGCAACCAGAGCACACTGAAGTGAGGAGTGCGAGCTGCTTTTCTCAGCTGGGAAACGGACCCGGTCAGGCCCTTCATGTGAAAACAGTGTGTAGGAGTGTGAGGAGCGCCGTGAGCCTTCAGAGCTGGACCTGGATCACAGGGAGCGGTCTGTACACGGGCCGGTGCAGCAGCCCGCTCGTCCTGCGCCGGGGCATGGCCGAACCCCAGCAGTGGCCGATTCAAACCACAGTGGTGACGGGGGGAGGGCGGTCTGCACTGTCTGGAGGCCAGTCCAGAGGAACATCCATCAGTACCCAGAACATGGGAAGGCTGAGGACACGCTGTCACCACAGATGCCCTTCCCGGTGCAGGCCACCCCCTAATGCAGACCCCCTCCTGATGCAGACCCCCTCCTGATGCAGACCGCCTCCTGATGCAGACCGCCTCCTGATGCAGACCCCCTCCTGATGCAGACCCCCTCCTGATGCAGACCCCCTCCCAATGCAGACGGCCTCCCAATAAATCCCACCAGCCGATGCAGACCCCCTCCTGATGCAGACCCCCTCCTGATGCAGACCCCCTCCTGATGCAGACCCCCTCCTGATGCAGACCCCCTCCTGATGCAGACCTCCTCCTGATGCAGACCCCCTCCTGATGCAGACCCCCTCCTGATGCAGACCCCCTCCCGATGCAGACCCCTTGCCTTCTCTTGGAACTTCCACAGTTTGTGCCACGTCTTGGAAAGGAGCCCAGGATGTGGAGGAGGGGGAACAGCCAGCTGTGCCCGATCTTCCCGGCTCCTCCTGAAGCTTTTTATGATGATTGTATGTATTCAGTCACATTTTGGCTGTGATGATACACCTGGAAGAACAAACAGACGAAACGTTTTAGTAAAAAGCAGTACACACGGCCCCATTTGGGCCTTCCTTTCCCTCCAGAACAGTCTGAACAGGTGGTCTCAGGCACAGCATGCTAAATTAAAAAGAGGTGAATAGGACAGGTATTTAGGACTTCACATATAAATTATATTTAAAAAAAGGGGCGTGGCTATACTTTACCATAAATCTCTCTCGTTTGTTTTGGAAAAAGTCCTCAAGGACAAAAACGGACGCTGGATACTAGTTACAGGCTCCATTGGGAAACTTAGTTTAACAATTATGAATGTTTATGCCCCTACCGAGGAGCGACTCGGGCTTTTTCAAGGAGATAGCTCAGATTTTAGCTGGAAATTCAAAAGGAATAATAATACTTGGTGGAGATATCAATTGTGAATTAAATAATCACATGGATAAATTTCCTTTTCAACAAAAATTTCAGTAATCCAAATTCAAAATATTGAAAATTATTCTGGAGAAACTAGGGCTCGTAGATGTGTGGCGCGCGAAAAACCCAAGGACCAGATTACAAGCATTTTTCAAGGGTTCACAAAAGCCACTCCAGAATTGATCTCATTTCTCTAATCATTTCTCATTTCTCATTTCTCTAAGCAAGATGTTCACAGAGTGGAGGAGTCCCACACTGAACCCCAAACTTTGACCACGGACCAGTATTAATGTCAATGAATATAAATCAACACAAACCCTTTAAAACCCTGGAGATTAAATATTTCCCTCCTGAATGATCCTGAGGTGATCCAATACATCAGGGGTGTCCAACCTTTTTGGACCCAAGATCTACTTTTCAAATTGGCAATCCCTCAGGATCTACCTCGTCCGGGGGGTGGGGTGGGGGGGGGGTGGGGGGGGGGGCATCCTGATGGGACATGTGAACACTGTGAATCCTCAGAGTCAGTGAGCCATGTCATAATGAAATGTCCAGCGTACTCAGAACAGAGGAAAACAGTGTTTATCAATTTGGAAAAGTTGGGACTAAAGACATTTTCACTTGCTCTGAAGGCTCTAACAATACTGGGTGAGGCATTGAGAGACACGGAGATTGCACGGGCAGTGGTTCACTTTCTTTTGAAAACGGGTCTACAGCAGGATTTAGGCCTCAGAAGATGAAGCTGCAAGAGCACAAATCACCTGTGTGTGGCAGCACTGCACCCAGTGGTGCCTGGTCTGCCGGAAGAAGAAGAAGAAGGGAGGAGGAGAGGAGGAGAGAGTTGAGGAGGAGGAGGAGGAGGAGAGAAGAGAAGAAGAAGAATAAGAAGAGAGGAGGAGGAGGAGGAGGAGGGGATGAGGAGGAGATGAGGAGGAGGAGAAGAAGAAGAAAAGACGAAGAAGAATAAGAAGAAGAAGAAAAAGAAGAAGAAAAAGAAGAAGGAGAGGAGGAGGATGAGGAGGAAAGGAAAGGAGAAGGAGAAGGAGAAGGAGAAGGAAGAGGAGAGGGAAGGAGAAGGAAAGAAAGGAGGAGGAGAGGAGGAGGAAGAAGAAGAAAAAAAGGAGAAGGAGGGAGAAGTAGGAAGAGGAAAGGGAGGAGGAGAGGAGGAGGAAGGAGAAGGAGAAGGAGAGAAGGAGAAGGGAGAAGGAGAAGGAGAAGGAAAGGAGAAGGAGGAGGAGGAGGAGAAGAGAGAAGAAGAGAAGAGAAGGAGAAGAGAAGAGAAGGAGAAGGAGAAGGAGGAGAAGGAAGAAGAGAAGGAGAGGAGGAGAAGGAGAAGGAGAAGGAGAAGGAGAAGGAGGAGGAGAAGGAGAAGGAGGAGGAGGAGAAGGAGAAGGAGAAGGAGAAGGAGAAGGAGAAGGAGAAGGAGGAGAAGGAGAAGGAGAAGGAGAAGGAGAAGGAGAAGGAGAAGGAGGAGAAGGAGAAGGAGAAGGAGAAGGAGAAGGAGGAGAAGGAGAAGGAGAAGGAGAAGGAGAAGAGAAGAAGAAGAAGGAGAAGGAGAAGGAGTAGGAGAAGGAGAAGGAGAAGGAGAAGAAGAAGAAGAAGAAGAAGAAGGAGTAGGAGAAGGAGAAGGAGAAGGAGAAGAAGAAGAAGAAGAAGAAGAAGAAGAAGAAGGAGAAGAAGAAGAAGAAGAAGAAGAAGAAGAAGAAGAAGAAGAAGAGAAGAAGTGAGAGGAAGGAGAAGAAGAAGACGAAGAAGAAGAAGAAGAAGAAGAAGAAAGAAAGGAGAAGGAGAAGGAGAAGGAGAAGGAGAAGGAGAAGGAGAAGAGAAGAAGAAGGAGAAGGAGAAGAGAAGAAGAAGAAGAAGAAGAAGAAGAAGAAGAAGAAGAAGCAGCAGCAGCTGGGGAGGGGGGGGGTCACAGCTGCATCGCTGTTTCTCATGCATGAAGCGCTGCATGCGCACACACAGACTCTCGCTGGGGAGTGTGTGTGTGCGTGCACATTACTGTCTTCTTTGTTTCTTCCCCTGCACCTCGGGCTCTACCTGGTGACACTCCTGGTTGGGCAACCCTGCAGTACATTAAAGCAATACTTCAACATTTTGGCAAATTGGCCCATTTAGCGCAATTCCTCAGTCATTAGAGCAGCAGACTGACTGTTTTGTGAGGCGAGCTGTTGTTTATTCAGAGGTGAGTCGGGGAAGGTTTTCAGGACGGACACAATGGAAGTGGATGGTATTTTTGTTCCCCCTCGTCAAACTCATCAAATACACAATCCAACAACCCCAAAACACTTTGGTGGACACGTTATAATCCACACATTCACTACGCTGTGGAACACCAACAAATAATACTGTAGCGTTACGACACTGAAGCAAATACTGGGAACTACTTTTTCTTCTGAAATCACTACGCCCAGACGCCATGTTTAGTAAGTAGTTCCGTCTGAGCAATCTTCGCATAAACAACTCAATCTGGTCATTTTGCATTAATATTTCACAGCGTAGTGAATGTGTGGATTATAACGTGTCCACCAAAGTGTTTTGGGGTTGTTGGATTCTGTATTTGATGAGTTTGACGAGGGGGAACAGAAATACCATCCACTTCCATTGTGTCCGCTGCGAATCCCTCCTCGACTCACCACAGAATAAACTAGAATTTGGCAGTCAGAGAGCGCAGACCTCCACCACAGGTCAAATCAGTCGCCAACAACAGTAAGAACACCATGTATAATAAAACAACATTGTGATTGGGGGTGTGATCGGAGCGGAGCGCTGTGGCGGGCGGTGCGGCTCGCGCATGCCGCACAGGCCCCCTGTCGGCGGGCCTGCCCAACCATGTGAAAGACTCCCTATCTCTCAATGACAAAGAATCCTTTAAAAAGTTCCTGGATCCACACAGTGATCTGGATCTTCACCAAAACTTAATGGATTCTAAGTTAGCCCAGGACCCACCTTTCCACTAAGTTTCATTGCAATTCTTCCGTAACTTTTTCCGTAATGTTGCTAACAGACCAACCAACAAACCAACAAACTGACGTGACTACATAACCTCCTGGTGGAGGTAACAATAGCTCGCCCTCACAAAAACAGTATGTTGTTCAAAATGACTCAGGAATTTCTAATTCCCACTTAAAGGGGACATATGCTGTTTAACAGTCACGTCATGTAGGTCTCAGAAGCCCAAAAACATAGTATTGGCCCGAATATAAGAAAACACTTCACATGAAATGTTACCTCTGTTGTGAGTTTCTGAGTTTAACTAATTGTACAATAAAAAGTTCTCTTATGAGTAACCTTATTGTCTTCAACATATTTTTGTTTTCACAAAATGATATTTGAAAAACAGGGGTCATCTTATAATCAGAGTCGTCTTGTATTTGGGCCATTACGGCACATTTATTCACATATTTGCACTATAACCTAATCTTATTCTTTATTTGCACATTTCCTCACTGTTTTGTACCCCCCCCCCCCCCCCCCCCCCCCCCCCCCCCCCCCCCGGTGTTTTATAAGCCTCTGTGATGATACATTTCATATATAAAGTTTATTCCATTTAGAACATAACACTCAAACATAATCTACTTATAGGTGTGTGTGTGTGTGTGTGTGTGTGTGTACTGAAGAGTACATGAGTTTAGCGTGGTAGTCCATGTAGAATTCTCCTCGGAGGAACCCGGGTCGGTATCAGAGTGACCCACCTCTGAACTGCTTCTGGTGTCAGACTTCGATCGTGATGATGCAATATTTCAAGATGGCGGCCCGCAGTCCACAGAAAATGAAGCGTACGGCGAAATAGGGGTGGGCAATATGGCAAAAATGTCATATCAAGATTTTTTAAAATTAATATCACGATCACGATTTTATCACGATTCTTTTCTATATTGATTTTTCTAGACTAATTTGCAAGTTTGACCATTTTTTCCCACAATGTTAAACATATAAAACGTATAAAATGTATTTAAACATGTAAAACCCAACAAGAAAAAATGATAATTTAAGCTAAAGAAACTGGCTTTAATTTAAATAGTACAGGTTTTTTCTAATCAAAATGTGCAATGAACACAAACATGAAAAGTAATGAACAGCAATAGAGTGCACTGTTGTAACACAAAAACTAAACACACCAAATAGATTATTAAAAAGGTCAATAAAAATGCAAACTTATCTGGTTACCTCTTAAAGGGCAACAATTTAGAACAAAAACAATTTAACTTTAACATCTATAACCTGAGTGAATAATACAGCTGCTTGAGAACATTTTTTTGTTCAGAGATCTGAGCTTTTATCTCCTTTTAAAAA
Organism: Salarias fasciatus; assembly: GCF_902148845.1. Classification (NCBI taxonomy): domain Eukaryota; kingdom Metazoa; phylum Chordata; class Actinopteri; order Blenniiformes; family Blenniidae; genus Salarias; species Salarias fasciatus. The sequence goes on along the minus strand of NW_021941398.1, from coordinate 258,463 downwards.
TGAGGTAAAAGATAATGAACAATAAAGTTACTTTTGTAGCACAAAAAACTAAACACATCAAATAGCTTTTTAGCAGTTTTAATAGGATCTAGTTTTAATAGTTGCGCTATGTGACCACTAGAGGGCTCTGTCTCCATTGAAACACAGCCCCTCATCATCCCATTAAACCAAAGACGTTCCACTAGTGATCAGACTAAAGGTTCGTTTCAGCTGTTAGCTTCACTAAGTGTCTTTTCACATTTCTATGATTTGTTGTATATAAAATCCCTCATGCTAGCTTGTGAACTGCTAGCGGTAGCTCGCTAGCTAGCATTAGCATCGGTGCTAGCTTCAGCGTCTCTCCCTCCAGCTTGTTGGGGTGTTTCCATGGCGGCTGATCTCTTGTAGATCCTGTACTGCTGCTGTAACCCAGCTCTGCCTGACACAGCCTCCACCCAGCCTCCACCCAGCCTCCACCCAGCCTCCGCCCAGCCTCCGCCCAGCCTCCTCCCAGCCTCCACCCAGCCTCCACACAGCCTCCACCCAGCCTCCACCCAGCCTCCGCCCAGCCTCCTCCCAGCCTCCTCCCAGCCTCCACCCAGCCTCCACCCAGCCTCCTCCCAGCCTCCACCCAGCCTCCACCCAGCCTCCACCCAGCCTCCTCCCAGCCTCCTCCCAGCCTCCACCCAGCCTCCGCCCAGCCTCCTCCCAGCCTCCACCCAGCCTCCGCCCAGCCTCCTCCCAGCCTCCACACAGCCTCCACCCAGCCTCCACCCAGCCTCCAGCCTCCACCCAGCCTCCACCCAGCCTCCACACAGCCTCCACACAGCCTCCTCCCAGCCTCCACACAGCCTCCACACAGCCTCCACCCAGCCTCCACCCAGCCTCCACACAGCCTCCACCCAGCCTCCACCCAGCCTCCACACAGCCTCCACACAGCCTCCTCCCAGCCTCCACACAGCCTCCACCCAGCCTCCACACAGCCTCCACACAGCCTCCACCCAGCCTCCACCCAGCAGCAGCTCCAGGCAGAGAAGCTCCACAGCGCTCCGCTCGCTGTTAGCTGCCTTTGCATCCTGAACTGGCTGTGGCTGCGTTTTTGTTGCTCCACATGTATCTATTGTGTGTGGAGAACTGCACTGGAGGGAATATTTAGTTGATATTATCTGAAGCTTTCAGGTAACGTCATCACTCCAAAAATATTATACAGTATATAGGTGAAAGAACGAGGAGAACGTGCCCTATGGACGGTTTAACGATCTTTCTGATTTATGAGATCGTCCAGACGTTATAATCCTTAACGATCTTATATCGTCATATCGCACACCCCTACGGCGAAATCTAGCAGAGACAAAAAGCACAAGCAGCTGACACTGATCGGATCGCAACGGATCGGGGCGACGGCGACAAAATGCAGGTGAGCATGGTGAGCGCAGCAAGGAGCCGGAGCAGGTCCAGCCAAGTCGCCTCATTAGCAGATAATTCTGCTTCCAAAGGAGAACAACAGATTCAAACTCATTTCTGAATAAAGTATTCAGGCGTTTCCATGGTGATTTTAGAGCAGGATTAGGCTTCATTAGGATTTATAGAGGAATAAAAAGTCCCATGTAAACACACAGACAGCACGTGTGTGTTCTTGTAGATACTCAACAGTGAGGACCAGAATGACTTTTAAACCCACACAGTGAGGACGTTTTTGCCAGTCCTCACTTCTTGACAGACCTTTTTGAAGGTTAAGATCTGATTTTTAGGTTTCGGGTCTGGGTGAGGGTTAGAATCGGGTTTAGGTCAGGTTTCGGGTCTGGGTGAGGGTTAGAATCGGGTTTAGGTCAGGTTTCGGGTCTGGGTGAGGGTTAGAATCGGGTTTAGGTCAGGTTTCGGGTCTGGGTGAGGGTTAGAATCGGGTTTAGGTCAGGTTTCGGGTCTGGGTGAGGGGTAGGTATTTATTTTTGATGGTTAGGATAAAGGGCTGGAAATGCATTATGTCAATGAATGTCCTCACAATTGCAGAAGTACGGTATAGAGTGTAAGTGTGAGGATGCTCTGTGCCTGTGTGTGTGTGTGTGTGTGTGTGTGTGTGTGTACTGGCTCCCAGCACCGAGCGGCTCTGAAGGAGGAGTCTCCCCACAAACAGCGACTCATATCGGCCTCACATCAGCACATCTGGCTCAGGGCTGCGGCCCATGAGCCAATGAGCAGGAGGCGCTGCGGTGCGACTCCGGGCCGGGGCACAGGTATGGCCCAGGGTGCGGCTAGCACCGCACCGCACCGCACCGCACCGCACCGCACCGCACCGCACCGCTGTTCAATGGCCGGTCCCCGGCTCCGGGGAGGTGATGGAGGCGGCGGCAGCAGGGTGGAGACAGACAGCGGCTGCTCCACCCTCCCTGGCCGTATCGAACAGAAACCGACACCGGGCTGAGGAGGACCGCGGCGGATCCCCGGGCTCACGGCGGCCGGCCCCCAGTCTGCAGCTCCGCAGCTCCGCCGCTGCTCGCAGAGGCTCACGGTTCTCTCACCTGTACGGCTCCTCTCCCGGTGGCCGGTGAGCAGGACCGGGCCTCAGTCCGCTCTGCTGCGGGTCTTCTCCCGGTGGCCGGTGAGCAGGACCGGGCCTCAGTCCGCTCTGCTGCGGGTCTTCTCCCGGTGGCCGGTGAGCAGGACCGGGCCTCAGTCCGCTCTGCTGCGGGTCTTCTCCCGGTGGAGGGCTGCCTCCGCGCCCAGCCGGCTGCTCCGTTAGCCGGGGCGGGGCTGCTCCGTCCGCTCAGGAATGGCGGGGGTGCGCCCGCACGCAGCCTGCCTGTCACCGGTTCGGTCACGACGCCAGCGGTGTGCCGCGCTGCGCTCACGCATCCGGAGGAGCAGAGTCCGAGAGCCGCCCCCGGGCCGACATGTTCGTCTCTGGGCCCGTGCGGGGAGCGGCGGCCACTGGCCCGCCCCGCTGCCAATCCAGCGTCCGGCGCATTCTATTGGATCACAGGCAGCTCCGTGGGCCCGCCCTCCGTACGGGATAACGTCCTGATTGGTCCAAATCAGGGGTTTCAAACATGTGGTCTGCGGGCTAAAGCGGTGCCGAAGAAGGGGTCCAAACCCGGCCTCGGAGAAAATCTGCCACCCATTTATGACTGGGGTGTGCAGCGGAGCAGACCACTGCTCCACCTGTCCTCACCACCTCAGTATCATCACTGGTTCAAGCCCAGAGCTTATGGTGTCTGCTCGGTCCGTCCTCATGAACATGGCCGCTAACCCCCACTGATCCTCATCTCACATGCATTTCAATGGTTTTTCACACAGTCCAACAGTCATTTTGTTGCTGGTTATCTAATCCCCGAGAACCTGTCCTGAGTGAGGATAACTACGCTCCAAACAGTCATATCTGAGGAATTCATGTGCGAGTGTGGCTTCTAATCACAAAAGCCAAACTTGCTTCCAGCTGCTTCTCTGTTTAGCTCAACCCATTTACTGATTGATCTGTCACTATTCTACTTTTTAGTATACTGTATAGCTACCAGTCAGACATATTTTGGGAAAACTATGACAGACAATGTACTCAGAACACATTTCATTTTCTAAATCACATTTGACAAGTAAGACTGTGTGTGTGGTTTGGGTTCCTATACACCAGGGGTCGGCAGCCCGTGGCACGCTGGCATTAACACTCGGCACGTTTACATGCGCCCCATATAATGGCTATAGGGCAGAGCGGATGTGTCACGTAAACGCCCGAGTGGATCCGCTTCACTCGGAGCCGATTGTACGAGGTGGTCTACACCGATCGACAATCCGCTCTGTGTCTCGGGGGATTATTTGTTCCGCTTGCGTTCCCTCTTACGTAATGACGTGATGACGTGCGCAGTAAACAGGAAGCAGGACAGTCAAAAATAAGCAGAAGAACACGACGGTGGCTGAAAAACCCCTTTTTAATAAAAACCCAGAGACAACAAACCCTGGAGAGGAGAGATGGAAGCAAATCGTGTAACAGCGAGTTTTTCAAAGAGCTCCGTAGCAGAATACGAGCGATCGCTCGGCCGGTGTTATGGATTAACTGGTTCCCGTGTTAACGGATGTCGGCGGAATTCTGTGTAAATACTGTATTGGCCCGAATATAAGACGACTCCGATTATAACACCCCTACCCCTATTTTTCAAAGATCATTTTGTGGAAAAAAAAAAATGCTGAAGACAGTAAGGTCACTCATAAAACAACTTTTTATTATACAATTATTATAAACTTAAAAACTCACAACTGAGATAACATTTCACGAGATATAAAATGAAAAAAATATAACTACAGTATTAAATAAAAAATACATTCTCTTTCTCAAAATAAGCAACAAATAAGAACCTCAAGGGGTCTAAACTGCATAAATGATGTAAATAACTGTCCAGCTCCTTCAGCTGAATCAGGCTCTGGTGGTGGACATTCCGTCTTTCCGTCTTTCAGAGACGTATTCACTCATCCTTCTATCAGTCTCTCTGAAGCGTCTCTCAGGACCACGGAAAGCTTTTCTCATAGCGTTAGCATCTGTAGTGTTTTTTCTGTGCTCTCCAGTCAGAACGAGGCTCTGCTCCACCAGACCTCCTGGCGGCTTGGCAGTAGTTTGATGACTCTGCTGCGTTGATCACCATCAGTTTAAAGTTGGTATCATAACTTCTCCTCTGTTGTTTGCTCAGTTGTCCAGCGTTCAGCCCCTTTGTTCCAGATGATCCGCCATTTTTCATCAGATCATCTGATCTCATTTCATCGCTCCACTCGCTCTCTGGTCAGTGATACTTTGGCTCCATCTAGCGGCGCGGATGCGTATTGACCATCTACCGTAAAGGCCTCAGTATACTTCCCCGTCGCCGCTACGTCGTTTCTATGACGTAGACGCCGTAGCCCTACAACGGGCTACGTCGGGGCTTGACGTGCGCCTCCCGAAAATTGTGACTTCGCGTCGTTTCGACGCGTGGTGACGTGAACGTCGAGGGCTGTGATTGGTCCGCTTTCGCGTTGTTTATAGAATAAAGTAGAACTCGCCCGAAATGCTTTTCTGATCCGAACAGAGCTTCGGGAGAAATTGAGATCCAAAATTGAGCGGCGCACATCCCGATGCTGTTAGCGGTGTTAGCACTGTTAGCAGACGGGGCTAGATGTATAGCCGCTCCGAAAACGGCTTTAATCGTCCAAAAGCTCATTAGTTTCACCAATATTTCATCACGGTCTGCTCAGCCTCTCCTCCACCACAGCCCGGTGTCACCAGATATGTCATGTATGCAGATATACGTTCGGTAAATGCACGCGTGTCTAGATACGTACGTCTAGAAATCTATGTCTATAGATCTATGTCTAGGTAAAGCCGGAGCTACGGAAGCCGCATTGTTGTTGTGACTGCTAGCGGCTTGGCAGAGGAGGGCGTTCCCTTGACGCAGGAGCAAGATATGTTCAGTAGCGGCGTAGGGTTGCCGGCGTAGGAACGCCGTGGCGGCGACGGGGGAGTATACTGAGGCCTTAAGTCCGCGATTATAACACCACCCCACTTTTGAGGATGCAGTTTCTGGAAAAAAACATCGTCTTATATTCGGGCCAATACGGTACATGCTGATAGCAGCAGTTGTTAAAGTAAGACTCACAAAAGACTTTAAACTTATACATTCACTGTAACTGTCGATAAGTTTCAGTCTATTGGTCACCAGTTAAAGCTAGGGTTGGCGATCTTGGAAAACTAGCATGTAGCACGAATGTAGCATCTCCCCAAGGCTCCGCCCAGCTCCCACCCCATTGGAGGAGCTCCGTTGGGAGCGGAGACGCGGAGACGTTCACAGCGCGCGCAGTGCGCGCAGCACTTCCGCGTCCAGTGCGTTCCTGGCGTAACCTGTCCTCAGCGCTTCGTTTTTCCGTTTTTCCTTATTTGCACAACGCCAAGGTATGGCGCACTCAGCGGTAAGTAAAGCCCCAAACATTCTTCTCCGCCATTCTGTAACGACGCTCCGTCCTTGTACGCGCACTGAACCAGGGTCAGTGCACGCCACTGACATGTACGCGCAGGGGGCAGGTTGAACGGCGAAGGGATTTGATTGGTTTAAAAAAAGGTGTCCCGTCAAGACGATTGGTTGCTGTTTTTCCCGTTTTACTCCTGCTGTAGATAGCGGATATTTTCCAAACTACTTTAAGAACACGCTATGAATTGCTTCTTATCGGGTCATAAAGATCATTTTAACCAGTATTTAAAAAAATGTATCTCATTCAAATCGCCAACCCTAGCTTTAACACGGACACCAGTTAATTCGAAACATCCGCATGCGGAACACAAAGCACAAAGTTTATGAAAGCACTTTTTGGAGTTAATAACAGAAAAAATATATTTAAAGGGACTTAAGGCAACTTTACTAAATGTACCTCAGTGCTGCCGCGATAGGCGCTGTGGGGAACTGCAGCCACCAGCCAAGGCTGCACGGGAGCGCGCACAAACACTGTACAGACTGTCCGTCTTCACAGCACTGCACCAGGGATGCAGTGTTTGAGTCCGTGTCCACGGTGGCTAGAGGTCGACCGATATGGGTTTTTTGGGGGCCGATGCCGATGTTTTCCAAATTTGGGCAGCCGATGCCGATATGCATAGCCGATTTTTCCAATTTGATATTTAGGCCGATTTTTTAAATAAATATATATATTTATCACATTTTTGTGAAGCGCAGTAATATCTGAGCAACTAAAAGAAATCTATTACAACAAGTGGTGTCCAGTCCTCTGAACATTTATTCAGCTTTCAAAACAATGACATATTTTGTCTGAGTAAACACACAATGCAACAAGCAGCAGGAAACATTCACACTCTTCTTAAAGTGTCAAAAAAAGAAATTTAAACTTTTATATAATTTGAACAAAAGTAGTCAGAAACAAAGCTGTAAAAAAAAATCATACATACAAATAAAAACGTAACTCCGGTCATGCGGAGGAATTTGCAGGTGGCTAACATATGCTTCAGAAAAAGCTCCATTATTGATTATTGACTCATTTTTTTTACTCTCGCCATTTCCTCCTATTTACTTTGTTCTGCTGTTAACTACAGTAGTGGTGTGTTTTCACCAACAGGGTTGAACACACACAAGTAAAGTCAGCTCAGACCAGCTAATCTCTACTGCTGAAACTTATCACAAAGTAGCATTTGAAGTTAACAACATGCAGGGTTTCCGCCAGACCTTTTCAGTCCGGGCGCCCTGCCCACGCTAAATTGTGCAGCGACCGGACAACGGAGGAAAAGAAGAAGAAGAAAAAAAAACTCCGACGGTGGAACACCGGCAGCGTTAGCAGCGTTAGCACCGCGGCACAACGCGCTCTCCCGCCAAACTTTTTTTCTGCAGTAAACACTGATCTGCTGCAGACTGGAGCCATAGAGCCACAAAACGTTGAAATGTTCAACAAATCCATGATTCACTGCAGATGCAGCAGAAGCAGCTTCTTCCACAGCCTGGATTCCACCAGGCACGCTCCGCTCTGAGGAAATGATGCCGCAGCGCCACAGGGGTCCTTTCTTGAGGGGCAGCTTTAGCTGCCCGCACATGTGCCTGATCAAAAATTGCGTCATTTTATACAACGGATCAAAAATTGGCTTTTTAAAGAAAATATGGCCGATGGAGAAAAATGTCCAAATATTGGCCCGATATATCGGCCGGCTGATAAATCGGTCGACCTCTGACGGCGGCCATGTTCTTCCTATTCAAGAGCTGTCGGCAACGCTCATACAGCATCAATTTACATCACATCCCCACGATTGCGCAGGAAATTCGGACGCCAAACTGCAGCCAATTATGTGGCCCACAGCCTGCACAAGGCAACAGACAGATACGTGGATTGGTCTGTTAGTTTAGGTTTTTAATGCTTCATGGTCCATTAGCATTGAATAAACTGGAAATGCATGTGTAGTTTTTCACAAATCTTGTCTTAAGTCACTTTAAAGGTGCATTAAGGAGTTTTACAACCTTAAAAATATTTATTTTCCACCATAAATATGTTACACATTTTTAATGATGTGTACAATGTGCCCTGACATATTCATTACAAGTACCGCTAACAGCGCTAAACTGTCACTTGAAAGTCACAGTGCCGGTCCGGCTCCAGAATTTTTTTTGGGGAGAATTTGAAAGGAATGACGTAATGCACGCTCTGGCTGGTTAGGTTTCATTTTGTCCACCATTACTCCACCAGATGCTTAGTGAGCAACAGCTGAGCAGGATCTTCCAGAAAGTCAGAACAGACTGGCTTCTAGCACTGCCACAGCTCCACACAGACTCCACCAGGGAGAGAAACTTAAATCTTACTTGAGCGCTACTAAACGAGCGAAGACGGAGTCCCCCTCTTCCGTGCACGCGAGCCACAGGGACGAGTTTTTCACTAAGCTGTGTTACACCCAAGGCCTGCAGGGGGCGCTGTTTCGCATAAAACGTGCAAACTCCTTAAGGCACCTTTAAAGATATGATTGTATGTGCTTCATCTGAATGGAATAACTTTCCAGGTATGTTGGAAATATTTTTGTATTTTGTGTTAACTTGCGTTTTAGTTGATAATGGCACACACATTGATGAGAAAATTTTAAACTGGCACTCCATGACAAAAAGGTTGCCGACCCCTGCTATGCACAGTGGTGGCTGGTGGAAAATACTGTAGGTGGCGCTGTGCACAATAAATTGCTTAAACACCTGCTCCACTGAAAATTATGTTTTTCAAGTTGTTCACATGTTTATGTAGCATTTTTCTTCTGCTACAGGACACGTGTTGGGAAAACTACACCCACAATTGTATTTCTTATTATTTTTGCATTCAAATCAAATTGCTGTGAACAGTAATCTAATCTGAAAATGCAGAATCCAAAAGGATTTGTTACATCAATAACAAACTGGACGGGCCACAAGCTCGCCCGCCATCCGCTCCACCGCGCCCACTCCGACAGAGGCTCCGCCCACTAACGCCCACTAACACACACGTAGTGTCACAGCTCTGTTCAGAGATTCACAGGTGGAGAGAAGCCCCCACTTGGAAAAGCATGAAACAGCTCCTTTGTCAGTGGGGGGCTGAGGCCTTGTTCATGAGAGAAGTGGCAGAGGGGAAGAAACGGTGCTTGTGCCGTGAGGTTCTGGTCCTGGTGGACCGGAACCTCCTTCCAGAGGGAAGAGTTTGAAAGAGTTAAGGCCTCAGTAGGCTCCCCCGTCGCCGCGACGTCGCTGCTACGACGTCTACGCCGTAGCCCTACGACGGGCTACGCCGGGGCTTCACGTGCGCCTCCCAAAAATCGTGACTTCGCATCAAGGCGACGCGTGGTGACGTGAACGTCGAGGGCTGTGATTGGTCCGCTTTCGCGTTGTTTATAGAATGAAGTAGAACTCACCTGGAACGCTTTTCTGATCCAAACAGTGCTTCGGGAGAAATTTAGATCCAAAATTGAGCGGCGGACATCCCTATACTGTTAGCAGTGTTAGCACTGTTAGCAGACGGGGCTATGTGTAGAGCTGCTCCTAAAACGGCTTTAATCGTCCAAAAGCTCATTAGTTTCACCAACATTTCATCACGGTCCGCTCAGCCTCTCCTCCACCACAGCCCGGTGTCGCCAGATATGTCAAATATGCAGATAAATGTTTGGTCAGTGCAGCGTGTCTAGATACATACGTCTAGAAATCTGTCCATAGATCTATGTCTAGGTAAAGCCGGAGCTGCGGAAGCCGCATTGATGTTGTGACTGCTAGCGGCTTGGCGGTGAAATTGCAGAGGAGGGCGTTCCCTTGACGCAGAAGCAAGTTCAGTAGCGGTGTACGGTTGCCGGCGTAGGAACGCCGTCACGGCGACGGGGGAGCATACTGAGGCCGTTAGTGACCAGGGTGGGAGGGGTCTGACCAGGGTGGGAGGGGTCTGACCAGGGTGGGAGGGGTCTGACCAGGGTGGGAGGGGTCGGCCACCATCTTGCCTGCCTGCCTCAGGGACTCGGAGGTGTCCAGGTCCTGGAGGGAGGGCAGATGATCAGCCAATGATCTTTTCTGCAGAGTGAATGACTCTGGAGCCAGTTCCAGAAAGCTTGATCTAGGTCACAGGTCAAGGGTCACTGCATAGGGTAATGACTTCAAACACACACTGAAGGATAGCGAAGAACAACAGACTGGACTGTTCTGATCTGAATCCTGAACATCTGTGGGAGCAGCTGGAACCTGCAGTCTGGAGTGGGACGGCCTTCACACCTGAGACAGCGGGAGCTCTTTGTTCACCAGGAGTCCACACGTGCACAAGGCTCTCGCAGTCTCACTGACTGCTCAACAACAACACTGTGCAACAAAATATTAAAATTAGGTTAATGCTACCATCGTGTGTGTGTGTGTGTGTGTGTATGTGTGTGTGTGTGCTGGAATTCTGTCCATCTGTCCTTATGTGTGGCAAAGCACCGAACGACCCTCTTATGACACTGGCAGGGTGTGAATGTTACAGGAATGCGTGAGCTGCTTTTTTCTCAGTTTTATTTTTTGATTTCAACTGTTCTTCCTGAATTATGAGATTCTGTCCTGTTTTGTTTACAGTAAATGTTTTGTTTTTGTAAGGTCCCAGAACACCTATGCGAAGGCACAGAGAAAATCAGTGTTCTTGAAGTAAACTGCTGCATTCCTGATTTGTTTTTGATACGACATATTATAATAATTTAGAACACTCAAAGTCCAAAGGCTATATTGTGTTGGCTATATTTTTTCATATATCTGAGTACAGACCCGTCGCCCTGACCTCAGTGGTGATGGAGTCATTTGAGCGCCTCATGCTGTCACAAGTGTTGGGTAGTAATGTGTTATTAGTAACGGCGTTTCTCGGGTGGCAGCGACAGCGGCATGCACCCGCATACCGGGGGGAGAACCGTCAATTCGGGGTGCGTGCGTCCGCTCGAGGGCCCGGGGTAGTGCGTGCGTGCGTGCGTGCGTGCGTGCGTGCGTGTGTGCGTGTGTTCGTGCGCGCGCGTGTTGGAATCCTCCTGTGGGCCAGACTGGATGGTTCCTCCCTGCTGCCATTTGACGATCACTGCTGAACACCATCAGCTGCTCCTCCAGTCACCAGTCTGTCAAAGTCCTGAAGTCTGCAGACGACTCCACCCTCATCGGGCTCATCAGTGATGGAGAAGCGTCCGAGGAGGGAGACAGACCACCTGGTGTCCTGGAGCAGGCTGGACGACCTGGAGCTCAACGCTCTAAAGACAGTGGAGATGATCGTGGACTTTAGGAGGAACACAGCCCCACCCACCCCCACCACCCTGAGACTCCCCAGTGGACACTGTGGAGTCCTTCTGCTTCCTGGGCTCCGCCATCACCAGGACCTCATCAAAAAGCCCAGCAGAGGATGAACTTCCTGCAGCGGCTGAAGAAGTTCATCCTGCCAGTGAAGATGATGGTGCAGTTCTACTCCTGCATCATGGAGTCCATCCTGTCCTCCTCCATCACCATCTGGTTCACTGCAGCCATGGCAGAGACCAGGACAGACTGCAGAGAGTCCAGAGACCAGGACAGACTGCAGAGAGTCCAGAGACCAGGACAGACTGCAGAGAGTCCAGAGAACAGGACAGACTGCAGAGAGTCCAGAGACCAGGACAGACTGTAGAGAGTCCAGAGACCAGGACAGACTGCAGAGAGTCCAGAGACCAGGACAGACTGCAGAGAGTCCAGAGACCAGGACAGACTGCAGAGAGTCCAGAGACCAGGACAGACTGTAGAGAGTCCAGAGACCAGGACAGACTGCAGAGAGTCCAGAGACCAGGACAGACTGCAGAGAGTCCAGAGACCAGGACAGACTGCAGAGAGTCCAGAGACCAGGACAGACTGCAGAGAGTCCAGAGACCAGGACAGACTGCAGAGAGTCCAGAGACCAGGACAGACTGCAGAGAGTCATCTGCTCTGCAGAAAAGATCCCCAGGACCCTGAGGCTTGCAGTCAAGATGGTGGCCGACTCCTCCCACCCTGGTCAGACTCCTCCCACCCTGGTCAGACTCCTCCCACCCTGGTCAGACTCCTCCCACCCTGGTCACTAACTCTTCCAAACTCTCCCCTCTGGAAGGAGGTTCCATCTACCAGGACCAGAACCTCACGACACAAGAACAGTTTCTTCCCCTCTGCCACCGCTCCTCATGAACAAGGCCTCAGCTGACAATCCCCCCCCACCCCACACACACTCTCAAAAATAAGGCCTCAGTCCCCCAATGACAACACCCCCATCCCCCCCACACATGCACAGTAACGACTCCGCACTTGGGATTATCTTCAGCTCCATAAACATCACTTTAAAAACCTCTGATCTTTGTAATTTTGCAATTTTTTAAAGTTGCATTAATTCTGTAAATTGCTGCCATATTCATTGTTGTTGTTGTTGCTCTTTTGTTATTTGTTTGTGTCCTAATTCCTCCAATTTATATTTTATACATGTGCCCTTTTAAATCTATCCCTTTCTTTGTCTACGTTTGCACCTCCACCAAAACAAATTCCTCGTTCCTTGGCTACTGTACTTGGCAATAAACCTGTTTCTGATTGTGATATTTTATAATGAATGACTGATTTATCTGAAAAGAAATCATTCAAGGATTAAAATGTATTTGATGCTCTGTGTTGTTGGTTTTGTGCAGCTCAGTGTGCTCAGAGTGAGTGTTTGTCACATTTGTTGTGAATGAGCTTATTTTAATAAGTTAATGAAGGAGATACATGATGGATATTGTAAGGTGCATTCACAGTTTTTAACATATGGCTTCAGTTTCTACAAATGCTTGCTAGCAATTGAAAAAAAAATTGTAACATGTCTTTCCAGTGAAACGAAGGGGAACATTTGAGCTGGTAGGTTAATATGGTTTTACTGTTACGGTTCCTGGGATGAGAGGCTGTGTTCACTGTGTGATGAGCCGTGCGGCGGTGCAGGTGCTACAGAAAAGTGTTTGAGACAAGACTTTCTGACCAGTGTGCACACAATCTCTGACATGAGGTTCTAATCCTCTCATTCATGTGACACACTGACACAGTAACGTATGGTTGTTTGCGTGTGCACGTCAATTCTCATTCTGTGCCATCAGAGTGTGCATGTGAACAAACACAAAAAGGAGATTAAAATGACAGCAGGGGCTGTAAGGATAAGCCAACGGGGACAAGCCCCTCATTACACACCCTTCAAAATAATAACGCTCAAATCCTACAACCAAGAAAACACGGCTCTGTGTGTGTGCATGCGTGTGTGTGTGTGTGTGTGTGTGTGTGTGTGTGTGTGTGTGTTCTGAAGGTCCAGGTGGTCCATGAGTATTTAAATCCGTTAACATAAAGAGTCAATCACTGGCTGTGATGACCTGCTTCCCACTGGAGGCTCACTCAGAGAAGCTCCTCTCTGAAGCAGTGGAGAAGCCAGCACTGCATGAAAACAGGGGTTTTCATCAGCACTGCCAATTGCTGTGAAATTTCATAATTCATAATTTTCATAATTCTGCTGTCATCCAGGAACAAAATCTTCTCGCTTGATCACGAGGATTCTGAGTGACAGAGCGCTCTGCCAGTCATCCGGGAGTCAAAGCACCGTAGTTACATTTGTAACTTTATTTCATCCCTCCTGATCGCCAGAAGGCGGTGCTGAAAGCACTGAATGACTAATACCAGAGTAATGATGAGGAATCACAGGGTTCAGCCTCTCACTGAGAAGACTCTGCAGAGCCGAGGACCACGGCCAGTGGATGGGGAGAGGTGGCGTTCATGCTGTACTTCTGCACGCTGTACATGTGTTGGCCCAACGGCTGGTGGTTCCCCTCAGGGGAAAACCAAATGGACAGCGGGTCGGTTCCAACCGCCGGGAGACCTGCCAAAACCAGACGGGCCTGGTGCTGCCCTGGTGACTGACGTGGGAGAGGCCCGAGGTGAAGTCTGGCCATTAGAGTACATGCCTCAGATAAGGGCCAGGAGTACTCCTCGCAGCTCCACTACGCCGATGAGATTTGCGCTGCCCCGCACAGACCACTGTCCCCGAACTGTTCTGTGTCACCAGGTGGCACCCCACCTCAAGGGCAAAAACGAGGAAGTGGGCGGGGACATGGAGCAACAGAATAGCGAAAATCCCCTGAAAGAGGGACAGCAAACGTGGAAGAGGGCTGCTGAGGAAGCCTCACAAGAGCCGATCAAGACGGTTGTGGTGTCTCCAGCTGCAGACGCCACTCGTATCAAGTCTCCGCAAGGTGTGAGCTGCTGATGAGGACCATGGTTCTGCCACCATGGAGGCCCAACCACCCTCATCATCTTGGTGGAGGGTATCCCTGGTAGTGCAATGGTGAGAACCATTCATTGCACTCCAGATGCTACCTCTTGATCAATTAACAGCTTTTCCCCCAACTCTGTACTGTCTGATCATTTCCTGATAGCATTTGACTTTACTGGCATTAGAGCACCTGGGAAAACAGTAAATACAGGAGATGTCTGTCAGGATACTTCAAATTCAAGTAAATGATCCATCAATATCCATCTGTAGACCCAATGGACAGCAGCTGTCCTAGCATTAGCATTAGCCCCAATCAGGTTGATTGAGTTGTGGGTGGAGCAGCAGCCTCACTCTGCTCCACACTTGATTTGATTGATCCTCTGAAGATAAAAACAGTTCAGAGAAGGATAGCTCCATGGTAGAACCAATAAATGAGAACATTAAAGAAATCAGAACGAAAACTAAAGAGGAAATGGCGCCTAACTCAACTAGGAGTACACCCACGTCCTACTGCCAGGAAAGAAAGTTTGTCAACCTATAAAAAAAAACTTTACTGGAACTGGCTACTATTCCTTCTTAATAGAAGAAAACCAGAACAGCCCCAGGTTCCTCTTTAATACCAGAGCCAGGCTGACAGGAAGTCACATCTTTGTCAAACCTCAGATCCCTTTAATCTTAAGCAGCAATGATTTATAAACTTCTTTAATGACAAAATCATAACTATTAGAAATAAAACTGAAAGCACTCTCCCCAAAGTGGTCACAGACCAACCAACCACATCCTCGACCTGTCAGTAGAACCTGACTCACAACTACTGAGCTTCCATCCTACTGAACTCTCTGAGTTCCTCATCTACAACTTGTACATTGGATCCAATCCCAACTAAACAGTTTATAGACATTTTCCCCCTGATCAGCACATCAATATTAGAGCAGATCAACTTACCTTTGTAACAGGTTCTGTCGTGTATCTGCATAGAAATGTGTTCCTCTGTGTCAACAGTAGGTGGCACTGTGTCTTTATTATTGTGTTGTTACACATTTTGTGAAGATCACTGAATAAAGAAGACGTTGTTGAAGAGACATGGCTTCTGTGAAATAAGAAAAATAAATTACAGTGGACACGTGCTCAATGAGAAAGGACTCAAACCGGATCCTGAAAAGGTGAGAGCCATTCAAAACATGCCTGCACCAGAGGACAAAGCTGCCCCCCAGAGGTTCACAGGGTCACTGCAGTACCTGTCAAAGTTCATTTCTAACCTTTCGGACCTCAGCGCTCCTCTGAGGAACTTCGAAGGAAATGTTGACTGGCATTGGTGGTCAGAGCAACCAGAGAGTTTTGACAAACTTAAAGCTCTCGTCAGTCAGGCACCAGTACTCAAGTACTACGAGGCATGATCTCACATTTACCACAAAAAAAAGAGAAATGGTCTCCCTTGAAGTGCTGTGACGTTCAATGAACGAGTCGTTCGTTTGAACGCGTTCTTTTAAGTGAATGATGAGAGCCGGATCACAGCTGTCTGAGAGCTGTTCCTTTGTGCAAATTGTCCACGTTTCCTTCACGTGTCTCCTGAGTGTCTCCTGAGTCCAGCTGTCCCCGCTGCCTTCATGTGAATGACGGAGTTTCAGTTTTCCGCAGCTCGCTCCAGTCACCTGAACGCAGCAGCTAACTCGCGGAGGAGGAGTGTCCAGAACCCGGAGAGGAGCCGGGGTTTTGGAAGATCTGATTCCCTATTAACTGGCGACTGGGTTTCTTTCACGTCCCTTGTTGCTGATAGATGTTAAAAACCTGACAAAAAGTCGTTCAGACCTTTAATGAGTCTGATTATTTACATCCGCTGCTACTAGCAGCAGCAGCAGGAAGTGCTAAAGGAAGTCAGTCACCAGGTAACAAGGACATTTGAAACACCATATTGATGGCTTTCTCACAGGTTTTAGCAATTACACACACACACACACAATTGCTAAAACCTGTGATAAAGTGTGTGTGTGTGTGTGTGTGTGTGTGTTCCATTGATGAGCATTGTGAGTAACAATTTAAGATAAATAATGAACTAATATAAAATGAATGTGATTTAGTGGTGTGTGTGTGTGTGTGTGTGTGTGTGTGTGTGTGTGTGTGTGTGCGTGCGTGCGTGCGTGCGTGCGTGCGTGCGTGCGTGCGTGCGCGAGACAGAGAGAGAGAGAGAGAGAGAGCGAGTGAGCGAGAGAGAGAGTGGGTAACCTACATATCTGGCATTCTTTCGCATATTTCACAGCATACTTCACAACTGTCCGCAATTTTACTGCATAAAATGGCATAAAAACCCACATATTCATTTGCATAATCAAGCATTTTAGCTTGCATAATCTGGGATTTAAGTACGCATAATCAAGAATTTTTGCTCGCGTTTTTCTGGAGGGTCTAAATAATCCCAGAGAACCACTTCTGCAAGGCATGGTGTGCCAGATGAGTTATTCTCTGAGTTATACAATGGTAGACAGCTGATGAGTCGAGAGATGGCAAACTTCAGTGCTGAGTGGGGGTTTAAACACACTACCTCAAGTCCCACCTTTCCGCAGTCAAATGGGCAGGTTTTTTTTTTTTTTTTTTATTTAAAGATTTTATTATTTAAAGAACAAGAACAGAGCTCAGGCAAAATGTACACAGGTCCAAGTGGATATACAATAACAACAAGGATACAGCAATTGGCACATTACAACAGGAAAAAAAATACAAGTTAAACAAAAGTGTACAAGTGTTTATTTTTTATGAGTGAGTTAGCATACCTAGTTACTACTAGGGAAGCCAAGTAAAATGGAAGATGAGAGCTGAGGACCAATGTGTTTTAAGTATGGCTCCCAGAGCTGATAGAAACTTCCCAAAGAAGAATGCAACAAACAAGTAATGTATTCATTAGGGATACTATCCATGATCAGGTTATGCCAGGACTTTTTGGAGGGAGCAGTCTTTAATCCAGAAAAGCAAAATCTTCTTTCTTGCAGCAAAAGTCAACGGATTAAAGAGTCTTTTATGACTGACATTCACAATGTGATGATCAGGAAAACCAAGGAGAAGGCACATTGGGTCCAGGTCTATTGATACTCCAAAAATAGCATGTTGTGCTGTTACAATGCCTGACCAGTAGTTTTGCAGTTTTGCACATGTCCAGAAACAGTGAATGAAATTACCAACATCAGTGTTACATTTACAACAGATAGGGGAAGTCTTAGAATCCATTTTATTTTTCAGGGCTGGGCTTGCATAGATCTGATGGAGAACCTTAAATTGGGTTGACTTAGAACGGTTACAAATAGAGATTTTCATAGCCTGCAGCCATACCCTTTCCCATTTTGAAGCCTCAATAGAGATTCCAAGATCTCTCTCCCATGCTTCACTTGTACTCTGAGAAAGTAAAGATAAACTTAAATTTGAATTCAGTACCCTGTAGGGCTGCCACAAACGATTATTTTGGTAGTCGACTAATCACCGATTATTTTTTCGATTAGTCGACTAATCGCATCATATGTAAATTGAAGTAAAACATAGTTTATTGCACCACCATGAAGCTGCTCTTATATAAGGTTTAAGGTATATACTAACTAAAAATAAAGACAATTCAGATGAGAGTTCATTAAACCTTTATTAAAATATGCAACAAACACTTGTTTAACTGTGTACCATGAAGTGCAAATACTTGAGTAAAATAAAGAAAAGGCACTTGCCTAAACAGCACAAAAATAAATCCTTCATGTTAATTTTTTTTCTTAATTTGTGTTTGGCATCAAGCAACCAAGGAATTATTGAAGTTTTCGTCTCACTGACTCAAAACAAAAGTGCATTTTGTGTTCAGTGCTCGACTGCATACAACTTTATTCCACTCTGACTCTACATAATCCCAAACTCCACAGGGCTCTGGTTCACCGCCAGGACAGTCAGCATTTCTACATGTTGCAGACAGGCTGCTCTCTCTGGGAGCAGATGTTCTGCTGCAGAGAGAATCCGCTCCGACGGGGTGAAGCTCTGAAACATAACGGTAGAAAACATCAGCGCGACGTCACTTCTTATTAAAACACATCACTGTTAGAGCGTTACAGAAAGCATGAAATGTGTGCTAAAGGCAGCTGATGAATCAAATCGTCACCGCTAATGTTAACAGCTATGAGTAAATAGCAAGTTAGCGCTCTATGCTAATATTATTAGCTTACCGAGACGACGGTCAATCATCGTTGTGACGAGCCACGACGTGCTTCTGTTTCGGCTGCTCATCCATCGCAGTTGTGCTGCCGTGGAAGGCCGGTTCTGTCCTGCAGATGCTGCATGGCACTTTTCTCTGAGGTTTTCTTGTCATGCTCCCACACTTTGAGCTCCGCTGCCGCTGGGCGGCCATGACACCAGTCCGGTGTTGTCGCGGCTGACAGGACTGCGCATGTGTGTCAAACACAGAAAGGCAGACGCGGCAGTGGAAGGTGCCACAGCAGTTTTGAGACAAAAACAATAAAAAATAAAATAAATAAATAAATAAAAAAAGACTCGTCGACTATTAAATTAGTCGTCGATGATTTTAATAGTCGACATAATAGTGATTAATCGACCAATCGTGGCAGCCCTAATATATATGTGTAGGTATGTGTATGTGTATGTGCATGTATGGGTATGTGTATATATGTATATATATGCATAAGTAAATACTTGATAAGAGATTATACAATGTTATTAGATTTATCTCTAGGTTATAGTATTTTAGTATGTTATTTTATATTACACTGTATTATTCAGTATTGTACAGAGTTACCGTATTGCTATTACTACTTTAATATAGATATACCTATATGCTGAATTTAGATATTTTGGATTAATTGTTTCATTGATATAATGGTGTCGGTGGACAAAAAAAAAAAAAAAAAAAATTTAGTGTAGGGCAGGCAAGTGGGGACTCTGCTGCACAAAGGTCACCACCTTCTGGCTGCAGGCCTCCAGAAACCTGGTCTCTTTCAAAGCACAGTATAGGACACGGTCCAGGCCTGTGCAGGTCCACAAAATGCCTTCCTAAGCACCATTCAGAACTTCAAGTAATTGTTACCATCAATACCATTCTGTCTAATGAATATATCTAAATTATATATAGTTAAAAGTAAGCAACTGTTAATAATAATTTATAAAGATAGCCTTGCTGTGTGATGGTGATGTAGTGGAGTGGTGATGGCAATACGTATCTCTACGCCAATGCAATGTCTTACTCAGTAAGTATACTTCAATAAGGAAGAAAAATATAATAATTATAATGATAATTATAATATTAAAAACAATGATGGTAGTCATAGTATTAATAATATTAAGATATGTTTGTGTATTTATGTGTTCATGTATGTATATGTATGTATGTGTATATATATATATATATATATATATATATATATGTATATATATATATATATATATATATATATATATATATATATATATAATCATGTAGTAGGAGCAACTCTGTAAAAAAAAAAAAAACTGGAACTGGATGTGTATGACTTAAACGTAACATGAAATATGAAAGGGATGGGGCTTATAAGTTTATACTTCTTCCCATCCCTTTTGAATATATTTATATATATATATATATATAATGGGGGAAATAAGTATTGAACGCATTAACTGTTTTGTCATTACATTTATTTCCAAAGATGCAATTCATGTGACATTTCTTCCAGACACTGGTATTAACTCAAATAATCCACACATGAAAAGAAATCACAACATTCAAATCCATAAATAGTGATTATGTGGAATTAAGTGCAATAACACAGGAAAAAAGTATTGAACACACTATCTGAGACTCGTTTAATACTTTGTGGAGAAGCCTTTGTTTGCAATGACTGCTTCCAGACGCTTGTTGTATGTATGAACTAATCGCCCACACTGCTCAGGTGTGATTTTTGCCCATTCCTCCGCACAGATTGTCTTCAAATCCTGAATATTCTTTGGTGCCCTCTGGTGAACCCTTATCTTTAGTTCTTTCCACAAATGTTCGATGGGATTTAAGTCAGGTGATTGACTGGGCCATTCTAACACATTGATTTTCTTTTTTTTAAACCATTCGAGAGTCAACTTTGCCGTGTGCTTCGGATCGTTGTCCTGTTGAAAGGTCCAGCCCCGTCTCATCTTCATCATCCTGGTGGATGGCAGGAGGTTCATCTCAAGAATTTGCCGATAGATGTTTCCATTCATTGCTCCTTCAATTATATGAAGTCTGCCAGTACCACGAGATGAGAAACAACCCCATGCCATGATGTTTCCACCACCAAACTTCACTGTTGGTATAGTGTTATTTGGGTGATGTGCAGTGCCATTTCTCCTCCAAACATGGTGTGTAGTATGACAGCCAAAAAGTTCAATTTTGGTCTCATCTGACCAGAAAACATTCTCCCAGTATTCCACAGGCTTATCCAGATGCTGTTTAGCAAACTTTAGACGAGCTTCAACATGCCTTTTTTTGAGGAACGGAGTCTTGCGGGCTGAGCGTCCATAGAGGCCATGGCGGTGGAGTGCATTGCCTATCGTTTTCTCTGTAACACTTGTACCTGCTGCCTCCATGTCTTGCTGGAGTGCTTTCCGGGTGGTCCTTGGCTCTTTGAGAACTCTTCTGACCATCTTTCTGACTCCCTGGTCAGAAATCTTGCGAGGAGCTCCTGTGCGCGGCCTGTTGATGATAAGGTGATGCTTCTTCCACTTGCGGATAATGGCCCCAACGGTGCTTACTGGAATACTCAGATTCTTTGAGATAAGTCTGTAACCAGTTCCATTCTGATGCTGAGCAACAATCAGGCTGCGAAGGTCTTGAGAGAGCTCCTTGCTTTTACCCATCATGAGATGTGTCTTGTTTGACTACTTGGTGACAAAACAACCTGTTTATAGGGCCATCAATTAGCACTAACCCAGCTGATGTTGGTTTGCACTTATAGGAAGTACAAAGACTAATTACTTTCAGGTGTGAGATGGTATGGTGCCTTTCCTTGACAAACTACACAGCTTTCCCATGATGTGTTCAATACTTTTTTCCTGTGTTATTGCACTTAATTCCACATAATCACTATTTATGGATTTGAATGTTGTGATTTCTTTTCATGTGTGGATTATTTGAGTTAATACCAGTGTCTGGAAGAAATGTCACATGAATTGCATCTTTGGAAATAAATGTAATGACAAAACAGTTAATGCGTTCAATACTTATTTCCCCCATTGTATATATGTATATATATATATATATATATATACGAGGGTGGACCCAAAAGTTCCCGGACTGTAGTTATAACTTTTTATTTTTTAATCTTCGCAATTATTTGAAACTGTCACCTTCAAAATACTCTCCTTTGGCTTGAATACAACGCTGCACCCGAGATTTTCACTGTTCAGAAGAGTCGCCATGACCGTGCGTAACTGTGCCGGAAAGATAGAACTTCGATTTTCCCTCCCCCGCCTGTATGCCTGTCTTACCTTTCTGCTGCCGCTCCAGTTTCATCTTTGACAACAAAAAGCCGTCGTCTGGGGCCAGATCAGGTGAATATGGCGGTGGGGAGGCTGGCTGGTCACGGTGTTAGTCAAAAAATATGCTTTACGCACAACATTTGGTGCTATTTCTGTGCGTAACGGGGCGTCCTGTGGTCTGCTGTCTGCTATGATGCGGCCATTTCCGGGAGCCTTCGTCTCACTGCTTCTAATAACCGTCTGAGGATCATCTGTCTGGATCTCTACAATACTCCCATCAGTTCTGCAATGTCATCAAAAGTCCTGCGTGGATCTACCAAGATGTCTTCTTCAGTTTTTGTGATGTTTTCCTCTGTTCTGGAAGTGGATTGTTGTCCTCTGCGTGCCTGGGCTTCGTGATGTACTCCGATCACTCTTAAAGGGCCCAAACCACTCAGACACCTTAAGAATCCTTCTTAAAGAATGTCTGCAACATGGTGAGTGTTTCTGCCGCTGTTTTCCCAATAAAAAACAAAATGTTTTGACAGAGCGCATATCCGTGGATATCCGCCATCTTGAAAAACCGAAGAGCGGGGTGTAACTCTGTCAACACAAACAGTGACTGTCAGCTGACCGCATCACGGGGGAAGACCAAACCTGGCACAGTTATGCATGAGGCTATCCTGTAGCGACATCTAGCAGCCAAAGTCGGAAATTCATTGTATTTTTTTATTAATAGAATCAGTCCGGAAACTTTTGGGTCCCCCCTCGTATATATATATATATATATATATATATATACATACATATATATTTCAATTGTGGAATATAGTGGTTGGTTGTACAAAACGGAAGCATGTATTCAATAAATTTCATTTCATTGAGTTCATTAAGGCTCATAATAGTAATTGATCTACCAGCCAGAACTCCTTTAACAATAACATAGCGGCCATGATTATCTTTGGCACAGCTGAGAGGTTGAAAAGCAAGTTTTTTACTCACTAGGATTGCTACACCTCTACTGAAGGACGAGTAAGACGTTGCAAAAACCTGTCCAACCCAGTTCTTCTGTAATTTAACAATTTCTTCATCCTTTAAATGAGTTTCTTGAAGTAAGGCAATTGAGACCTTTTCTCTCCCAAGAAATGACAAAACTGACACTCTTTAAGCAGCCTTGCGAAGACCCCTCACAGTCCAGGAACACAGTTTCACATTATTACAGTCAGCCATCACTAAAGATAATTTTCAAAACCCCAGACCTTCCAAGCACACAGTTGAGCCACAATAAGTAAATACAAAAGAACGGTAGAAATAGTGAAACACTCCCAATTGCGACTTCCAAAACCTGAAACAACCATGCCTGAGCTACCTAAAATAGAACAGAACATATGAACCTCACAGTAATTATAAACAAAGTAACACTGACAAAGGGGTTTTTCCCTAAAATGACAGGGAATCAATCTAGCAACTTCCATTCTCGGAGTTGCAACACACCAGCAATGCACAAATAAAGTAACTAGAAATGTGGACAAGGAGTGACCATGCCACTGGCTGAGAAACAAATACTAAAGTAATACATTATCCTAAGAAAAACGCAAATGTTCAGGGAATGTCTAAATTGAAAGACTGGCTGCTCTGGGGTGGCAAACCTTGTCCTAGAGCTTTCGTGAGACACTTGCAAAGTGGCCGGGAAAAACATGGCATAGGGTATCCCACGCTCATGCAGTTGTTGTTTCACCACATCGTATGCCTTCCTCTTCCTCATCACCGCCACGCTGAAGTCGTTGTAGAACGCAATCCTGGGCCCGTTGTGCAGTAAGGCGCCATCCCGGCCCGCCCGACGCGCTGCCTCCATGACTTTCTGTTTGTCTTTGAATGTGTGAAAACGCAGCAGAAGCTGTCTGGGAGCCTTGTCGTGACCCGACTTGGGTGCGAGGGTCTGGTGTGCTCTCTCCAACTTTATACGGCCAGCTTTAGTGTCAATTTTGAGAAAACGAGGCAGCCATGACTCGAAAAACTCTGTAGGTTGTCCTTCCTCCGTGTCTTCGAGCAGACCGATGAGGCGTATGTTCAGGCGTCTGCTGTAGTTTTCTGCCATGTCGAGACTCTCTCTAAGGGCACCCACCTGCGCCTCCAGCTCGGTATTTCTCGGCTCGTGTGCCGTGGCGGAGTTCTCGTTTTCAAGTAGCCTAGCTTCCACTTCGTTGACACGTTTGCTAACAGTCTGGAACTCCGCAGTCAGTCTGCGCCATCTTCTCACACTCGATGGTGAAGGCACGTCCTTCTTCTCTTTGCCTTTTAAGCTTTTCCCCATTTCGTCAAAAGACGAAACCCAGCCCACTTGTCATCAGTTTGATGACAACACGCTTTATTTGCATAAATAACCACCCAGTCCCGGCTCCAGCCCTGTGTGTGTGTGTGTGTGTGTGTGTGTGTGTGTGTGTGTGTGTGTGTGTGTGTGTGTGGGTGGGGGTGGGGGGGGGGGGGGGGGGGGGGGGGGGGTGGGGGGGGGGGTGGGCTACGCATAGGTGGAGTAACGGAGCAACACCAAAACAGAATCCACAGACCAGAGGCCTGTTCCACCATGTCCAACAACATATGATCATTAACCACACTGCTAAAAAGCACAAATAGTAACAAAACAAATGAAAAAACAACCAGCCTTCAGCAGAGCTGCAGTCTCCTCTTTCTTTTTGAATTTTGAATAGCACAACACTTCATATTGATCTGACCAAGCCGGCGGAGTTTGCTGTTGTTTTTTAAGCACATAATTGACTGAAAACTTTTTTTTTTACTGAGGGGGCGAGGCAGTCTGCCCCCCCTTGACGCCGGTTCCGCACTTGCAGCAGCACGTGTCACATGACAGAAGCCAAAACGTAACTCAACATTATTTTGTTTTTTAAATTTTATTTATTTCAGTTAACTGAATATGAATGAACACAATGTGACACACAAAAGAAATGATGAATTCTTTTGTTTTTAATAAGAAAAAAAAATTACCCCTCTGACAGCTGGGGGGGCAAGGAGGCACAGGCAGGGGGGGGGCAAGGAGGCACAGGTGGGGGGGCATTGCCCCCCTAATTGACCCCCTGACGCCGGGCCTGTAAACACCCCCCACTGTGGAGTCATGAGAAACACAAACATGGAGAACATAGGGCTGTCTGAGTTGGAGGCAGACTGATAACTCCGCCCCACGGCGCCGTCTGCTTCGTCTAGCTCCGCCCACCTCTGGCTTTGCCATCGTGAACACACCTATTGTGTTTATTCAGACAAAATATTTCATTGTTTTGAAAGCTGAATAAATGTTCAGAGGACTGGACACAACTTATTGTAATAGCTTTCTTTTAGTTGCTCAGAAATTGCTGCGTTTCACAAAATGTGATAAATATATATGTATATGTGTGTATATATATATATATGTATATATATATATATACATTTGTTAAAAAATCGGCCTAAATATGAAATTGGAAAAATCGGCTATGCATATCGGCATTGGCTGCCCAAATGTGGAAAGCATCGGCCCCCAAAAAACCCATATCGGTCGACCTCTAACACACACAAATGTCTTTGTTGTCGAGCCACAAGATTACTTCTGGCATTTTCATGGGGAGCTGGCTGCAGCAGCGTCTTTGTCACAGGTAGTTTTGACTTGAGCCTTCTTCCCAGGATCATCTGAGCAGGTGAAAGACCAACACCACTCACTGGTGTGTTCCTGTATTCAAGTAGTGCGAGGTATGGATCACCTGGCTGTCTTGTGCTTTTCTCAGCAGTTTTTTTATTGTCTGAACTAGGGCTGTCGCGGTAAACCGGTATTGACGATAATCGTGGTAATAAAAAATGAAATTTCAATATCGTGTTCAAAATGCGCACATGATAATATCGTAAAGAGGATCTAGTCCCGCTTGAAACGTGTTGAAGCGTATTTTCAAAATCCGCTCCTGTTCTTCCGCCCTGCTTCGTCTCCCTCCTGCAGCCCCCCAGCCTCTCCCCCTCCCCTCACATGTAAACACAGCAGAGCAGCGGTAGCGGCACGGCTCCTAGCTAGCTAGCTCCCAGTTAGCGAGCGTCCTGAGTGAACTAAACATGTCGGCGGTGGCCGACAACGACAGCGAGACGCTCTATCCTAACCCGAAAAAAGTGTGTTTAGCAACACTGACTGTACGTTGAAGCTAGCCGGGTAGCAGTGGGGCCCCATTAGGTAGGTTCCAGACGTGTCATTGTAATGTGTCCGGGCGGTTTCAAGTTGTGTCGCTGATATCCGCCGTCTTCTCCGCCGGCCCCCTTCTAGCAACTAACCGGTGAGTACTCGGAAAGGGCCCCATGCGGGGGATTTTCGACACGTTGTCGTTGCAGCGTCTAGCGTAGCGCCTTAAATTTGTCATTGAAATTGACTGATGTCAGCCGTCCCTCGGGGCCCCCTTCAGCTCGGGGCCCTAGCCAGTAGCGGCGCCTCTGGCTGGAGAGAAGCAGCTGCTGCTCATTCCGCCTCCGATTTAAACAAACAAACAAACAGAAATCCTCAGCAGTGTGGTGGTGGTACAGGATTTCACCCCAACAGGGCCCGAGGGTTTTCAGAACCCACCAACCCTACGTAAATGACGCCTCTGCTGTGGATCCTCTGTTAATCAGATCATCAGATTTGAATTAGCTGAGTGTAACTACACTGTTGGTATGCAGCTGCACAGTTACTGTTCTCATATTGTTTCAACACCTTATTTGACAGGTATTCTGAATGTAATTCATCTGGGAAAACAGATAAAACAAACAAAAATAAAATTAAAGATGAATCTGAATGTTTGTACCATTATTAGTTAAATTTTTGCTGATATCGTGATAATATCGTTATCGTGATATTTTTTGCCCACGATAATCGTGAAGAGAAAATTTGATATCGTGACAGCCCCAGTCTGAACAGCTCTGTTAACCTGCCCATTTGGAGGTCACGTGATGGCGGCGACGTGAACTTCTGTGAGAGCTCCATGCCACTTGGCTCTAATTCTGTAATTATCTGGATTTTGACTGTGAACCGGTGGTAATTCTGGCAGGCTCGTTCAGTGTTATGTCCTTGGAGAACTTCTGGCCATGCCTGTACGAACCCTGCCTGTACGAACCAGAGCGGTGGGCCAGGCAGCGGTGAGTTGCTCTCCAGCAGCTCCTCTGTGACCGATCTCGTTTGGGTCTCGCGAGTTTTCGATGCCCTACGTAGGTCCTACGTATCAGTGACGCCGGGCCAAATCTGGGCGGGGCGGCTCAAAAGTCTTAAAGTCTGCCTCTGGCTTTCTCATGTCGAACACACCTAAAGCAGTAGCCACAAGCAGTAGTAAACATTCACACTCTTCTTAAAGCTCGGGTTGGCGATTTGAATGAGATACATTTTTCTAAATACTGGTTAAAATGATCTTTATGACCCGATGGGAAGCAATTCATAGCGTGTTTTTAAAGTAGTTTGGAAAATATCCACTATCTACAGCAGGAGTAAAACGGGACAAACAGCAACCAATAGTCTTGAGGGGACACCTTTTTTTAAACCAATCAAATCCCTTCGCCATTCGACCTGCCCCCTGCGCGTACATGTGCGCGTGCACTGACCCTGGTTCAGTGCGCGTAGAAGTGCGTGGTTGCAGAACAGCGGAGACAAATGTTTGGGGGTTCACTCACCGTTCAGTGCGCCATACCTTGGCATTGTGCAAATAAAGAAAAACGAAGAAACGAAGCGCTGAGGACAGGTTACGCCAGGAACGCACTGGACGCGGAAGTGCCGCGCGCATCGCACGCGCCGCGAACGTCTCCGCGTCTCCACTCCCAACGGGAGCTCCTCCAATGGGGTGGGAGCTGGGCGGAGCTAGCTAGACGGAGCCTTGGGGAGATGCTACATGCTAACGCTAGTTTTCCAAGATCGACAACCCGAGCTTTAATGTGTCAAAAAAGAAATTTAACCTTCTTAATATAATTTGAACAAAAGTAGTGAGAAACAAGGCTGAAAACAAAAAAAAGCCGTACATACAAATAAAAACGTAACTCCGATCATGCATTATGTGGAGGAATTTGCGGGTGGCTAATACATGCTTCAGAAAAAGCTCCATTATTGATTCTTTACTTTTTTTTTTACTCTCACCATTTCCTCCTATTTACTTTGTTCTGTTGTTAACTACAGTAGTGGTGTGTTTTCACCAACACGGTTGAACACGCACAAGTCAGCTCAGACCAGCTAATCTCTACTGCTGAAACTTATCACAAAGTAGCATTTGAAGTTAACAATATGCAGGGTTCAGCCAGACCTTTTCAGTCCGGGCGCCCTGCCCGTGATAAATTGAGCAGCACCAGAACAAGAAGAAGAAGAAGAAGAAAAAAAAAACCTCTCCAACGGTCAAACACCGGCAGCGTTAGCAGCGTTAGCAGCGTTAGCAGCGTTAGCAGCGTTAGCGGAAATTTTTTTCTGCAGTAACACTGATACGCTGCAGACTGGAGCCATAGAGCCACAAAAACGTTGAAATGTTCAACAAATCCATTCTTCACTGCAGATGCAGCAGGAGCAGCTTTTTCCACAGCCTGGATTCCACCGAGCACACTCCGCTCTGAGGAAATGAATGCAGCAGCGGGCCACAGGGGTCCTTTCTTGAGCGGCAGCCTGAGCTGCCCGCACATGTGCCTGATCAAAAATTGTGTCATTTTACACAACGGTAACGGATCAAAAATCGGCTTTTTAACCCATTAAAGTAGATCTCCAGATGCATGTACCTAATGTGGAGACGCAGTTCGCAGATTCCACGGACACACTATGTACCGTTAGACAGCTGATATTCTCATGAATCCGCTGGTATAAACCACTTTCAGATGTGATTACCACAGCGGGTAATATAAACACATTTGTCCAACAAACCGCGAATAAAGTAAACAGCGCAAGTCAGCTTTGGAGGCTCATAACTGATCACAGATGAATCTGTGGATGAATAATCCAGCAAAAACTGCCACAGTCCAAACGTATGCATCCAGGCAAAGCTAGAAAGTATAGCCTTTTGTCCAAAACATGTCTTGAAATAAGCAAATAATCCAGAATTAGACGCGCCACCGCGCGTGCGTGTCCCATAATAATCCATATTTTTATCAGAAAGAAAAGTTTCACTCGCGCTGACCTATTCAATATGGCGACTGATCGGTTTCCGTTGCTTATTCGTCATATTTCAACCAATCAAGTGACTTATCCCGCCCTCCGATGGCTAACCAGCCAACCGCTGCCGAGACTGATGGACCCACGTCATCGGTCGTCATCAACATATTCTGAGCCAATCACGTCGGTAGAAACGTTTGACTGACAGGGCTGGTAGCCAATGAGCTTGCTGAATGGCTGGCTGGCCCGCTAGCGGGGTTTTGTGACTTCTCAGACATCCGCTGAGGGATGCACCTGCTGTCTGTCCCTGCTCCTCTCAGTCTGAGGGCCTTATCCCACACTGAAGCCTATCTGAAGTGATTTTTTGAGTACTTTATGAGTTTTTGGAGTGAAAATAATGTAAAAATGGGCCAAAAACCAACATATACCATTGTACAGAGGGCATCCAGAGGGTATACAGAGGATGTCCAAAATTGACCCCGCCGGGGCATAGCAGTACAAATACATGTGTGAAACACTCATTTCTTGTATTACTGCTCTGACATTTTGACCTGAACTTTGTAAGACCCCAGGCTTTAGCAAAATTGTGTTTTCAAGCTCTCACAGTGCTTCCACACTTATTTCCAGGTGTTTTATGAGGAAAAAAATTCAGGCGAGAATGAAATTCATCCTAATTCAGTGTGTTGCAACATAAATAAATCTGTGCCAGTAGCACCTAGAGTAATTCTGACTGCACTGGGTGAAAATATAGGTTGTCAGCTTTCAAATGAGACCCCAACCATGCATGTACTCCAAACAGTTCAAGAACAGCAGTCAGTTTACTTTCTGTACATCTTTAGTAGAAATTTCGTGTGGAAATTGCCTGTAAAGGGTTAAAAGAAAATACGGCCGATGGCCGATGGAGAAAAATGTCCAAATATCGGCCCGATATATCGGCCGGCTGATAAATCGGTCGACCTCTAGTGTGTGTGTGTGTGTGTGTGTGTGTGTGTGTGTGTGTGAGAGAGAGAGAGAGAGAGAGAGAGAGAGAGAGAGAGAGAGAGAGAGAGAGAGAGAGAGACAGTGGGTGTGACCAGACCGGGAAGCAGGCTCAGAAACAGTCTATTCTGAGGAGGTCTCCTCAGAGCGACTTTTTAGACCCTGAAACTCCGAACAAAGGATGAATTTGGGGCGAACAAACTTAAATACAATGTTTTTGGGCCTGTGAGGCCAAAATGACGTAACTGTATAACTGTATAAATAGCATAACATGTCCCCTTTAATGTAGAGCTGAACCATCAAGTATCCCCAGGGCATTGTTCATATGGAGGATATCTACACCAAACTCTTCATCAGTGGCTATATAAGTGATAGATTAAGTCAGTGGTGGCCTGTGCAAGCAATATTTTGCTTTCCCAACACTGACCTTCTTTATATTCAATACAATAATATGATCCATGCAGAGATCAGTCCTACCAGCCCACTCTGGACAGCTGCTTGGTGCTGGATCTTTTCTCTGAGAGGCTAAAAGACGAGGTTTTCCAGTTGTGTAGTATCACATAGTATGACAGTGGGAGCAGCTTATGATTAATCCAGTGCAGTGATTGGACATTGGTTGAATTCAAAAGAAGCAAAAAAAAAAAAAAAAAAAAAAAAAAAAAAATCTGTGGAGGAAGATGGCCCAGGGACATCCCAGTCCCAGGTCTAAACGCCTGTACAAAAAGAAAAAAGAACACCAGCCCTCACAGCCCACGCATCAGACCAGCTCACCAGGATTTTCCTGGTCCTCCCAATTAGCCACTCCGGGCCTGCATGGTATCCCCATGGACATCGTTTCAGATCGGGGATCCCAATTCCCCTCTGAGGTTTGGAGGGCATTATGTTCTGCTCTGGGGGCCAAGGTAAGCCTGACTTTTGGTTTTCATCTTCAGTCTAATGACCAGACGGAACAGCTTAACCAGGAGATGGAGATGTTTCTCAGATGTGTCTCTTCAGAGAACCCACCCCCCCCCCCCCCCCCCCCCCCGGTCAGTTCTGCTTAAGGTTTGTCTCCTTTCCAGTGCTCCCTGGGGTGTCAGCCCCCTTTGTTCCCATCCCAAGAGCAAGACTTACCCGTCCCTTCGGTCCGGGCGGCCATGAGGTGCGAGAGAGACTGGGAAGGAGCTCAATCTGCATTACTCAGATCCGTCCACAAGATGGAGCTTCAGGCCAACTGTCGTTCCTTCCTACTCCCCAGGACAGAGGATGCGGTTGAAGGACAAGGATCTTCCACTGAAGGTGAAGTCTGAGAAGCCGGCTCCTCGCATCGTAGGACCTTTCAAGATTGAGAGACTCATCAGTGCAAGTGCAGTACACCTCAGACTTCCCTCATCTGTGCGACTTCACCCCACATTTCACGTGTCTCAGGTGAAACCGGCGGCAGAGGACAGGTCTTCCCTGTGCCGCCAGGGTCGGGGAGTCCAGTATGTTGTCAACAGGGAGGGGTATGGGCCAAAGGAGGTCGGCTGGTTCGTTCGCCTGGTGGTACAGGTAGGGGGAGGGATACTTTTACGCCCTGCGTCCCCTGGGGGGTGCTCTGGATTGTTTCTCAGGTGGGCGGTGCTGGGAAGGCTGTCTGAGGAAGTGCAGGTCCTGCTTATCACTTATTGGGTGAGCACAGTTAGTGGGCCACTGTGTCTTCTGGAATTCCTCTATTTAAGTGGGGGCCAGACTTCACTCTGGCGCTGGATTGTACCACATTCTCGCTTTCCGTTTCCAGTCTAAAGACCCACTCAGCCAGCCGATCAGACCTGCTTTCCCCGCTGCCCGTCTGCCTCTGAACAATTCTCAGTTCTGACTGTGGTCTGCTTACCTGCCTCAGGAAGAGTTTATTCTGCATGTTTCTCCAGAGCTCACAATCAGGACTCACAAGCTCTCAGAAATCATTTCCCCACTGGAAGTCAATAAATCTGTTAAACTTCTTTCAACCTTTGAACTGAACCTTTGAGCTTTGAACAGACACAGATGGCCGTGCTGTTTCTGTAATGACACAGCACTGATGTGACCAGTAAAGGTGATCCAAAACACAAAATCAGAAAGATAACAAGTTTTTATTGAAACTGACAAGTCACACAGAAACTGGAAAATTACTATACTGTTGTATTTTTACACAACATGTATAACACAATCATTGCAACAATAACACACACCACAATAGTAAAAATAAAACAAACTTTCTGAGTGTCTCTACATATGAACTTTCTTGTAATAAAGTGGAAAAAAATGACACACATCCACCAATTTTTATTCATTTTCAGGCTATTGAAAAAATAACAATAATGAAAACAATGGTCAATATAATTACAAAAAGAAATCCAGAAAAAAATGCTAGAACAACTCCTATCCAACAACACCAGCTCTCCTCATTAAATCAGCCAGAAAAAAGGTCAGTGAAATGTCACAGGACATTAAAACAACAAACCAAAAAAATGCAGTAAAACTGTCGGAATGATTTTCAAAAGACGTGAAGCATGTCAGGAAGCTGCAGGTCAGGAAGCTCCATCTGACAGGCACATGTGGCTGAGACAGCCCAGAGGACGCAGTCAGAGGACACAGAGGAGACAGCACAACCGGTCCTCCAGTCAGTCTGCGGGTTTGAACCAGAAGCTGTTCGGCCACAGTGCTGAATCACGTATTGCACCTGATAAATACTATTTCACAGATTAAATAAAGTAATGCAGTAAACATGGATGGGAATCAACCTGGACGCTACAGTGACTCACCTTTAAATCTGAGACGCAGAGCTTAGAATGTCCGGCTGACTGGTCACTTTGGTTGAATTTAGTCTGACAGGAGGTGAGTGGAATTTTAATATTTACTGTCGGCATGTTGCGGTGGAGCAGTGTGGTGAACAGAGCTCATTCGGGGTTTTCTTCTGATTGTCTAAAGGTTTCCCTTCTATCCTTCATACTCACACATGTCCCATGACCCCCCCTCAGGACTGCTCCTCTCTGCTCACTCCCAGAAGATGTTGGTGATGTCCGAGTCCAGGCTGAAGATCCAGAAGACGAGTGGAGCAGAGATCAGGACGAAGGCCCAGGACACGCCTTTAACAGACTGACGCAGCCTGGTGCTGACTGAGCCCATGAGCCCCACTCCCCCCCGGAGCTGCTCCTCTTCTCCCAGCGTCTGGGTGGTGTGAGGAAAGTCAACCAGATGAGACGTTCCACTCTCTCTAGGACCTCGGTGCATCCTCTCAAATCCCCCTCTCACCTGCAGCTGACTCCCAGGGTCGATGTAGTTCCGGGCCAGGAACTTGAGGGCCTCGTCCATCAGTATCACAGGCAGGGACATCTTCAGCACCACCACCCACTGAGGCCAGGACAGGGGGCGGATCTGGAAAATCACCTGAGGAAACAGCATCAGTGTTTCCTCTCATTTTACCTTAGGTGTTGCAGAGAGCATCATGATAACTTTGAAACCCCAACCACTCCAAATCTTCAACTCAGTTTTAGTTCAAAGAGGCACCAGTTCATGAGAAAAACGCTACATAACCTTTTTCCAGAACATGGACAAGTTGAAATTTTAAAGATAAGCAATATCCCATTTTTCACATGTTCCACTGTGAAATGCAAAAAAATATCCCTTCATCAAATCATTGCAATTGGTACTTCATGGGTCGCATGTACATGGGAGTCACCTCCACTGGTTTGTAAATTTGTGTGTGTGAATGGGTGAATGTGAGAAACAGTGTACTGCGCTTTGGGGATTACGGAACAAGCACAATATAAGTGAAATCCACTTAATCAAATATACATAAAGAGCTGACATCCTTGGCTCTGACTCCCTTGTTCTCTCTTTCTTCTCCCTCTCTCTAAAAACACATACTAACCAGCCATTATTTTAAGCTTAACATTATTATTAATCCTTACTCGAAGTCTAACATTATCCTTTATCCTAAACCTAATCTCAGGCTGCTGCCATGTGGAACAGTTCTAAGTTAGGGAGGCTGCCTTCTCCCCTTTCTCACTCCAATTGTTTCACTGCTACATGTCATTCCCACTGACTCTCTTCTAGTCCATGAACTCTCTCCCTCCTGTCACCCCCGCCCCCCCAGGATCCCTGAGGACTCCCATATTGAACCACCTGCATCGAGCGGAGCAATGCTGAGCTGATTCAGAGACTCAAACCGTCTGTGATATTCTTTTCTCGCTTTCATCCCAACCGGACTAGCAGAAAGCTGCCTCCTCTGAGGCTGGTTCTGCAGGTTTCTTCCTTTTAAAAGCGAGTTTTTCCTTTCCAGTCACCTATGCTTGCTCGTGTGGATCGGTTGGATTTGCTCTGTAAAATTAGCCTAGAAATGATTGTGCTGTAGCACCAATAACTAAAGCTGAATTGAAGTGAAATCCCACCAGTCAGTGTTTCTTTGAACACTGAGGCAGACTGCAGTATCCCTCTCACAGCGTGGATGTGCAAATGTTACTTCATTAACATGAAACTTTCTCTGTGCAGGTCTCAATGTTCTGTAAATTAATCACAATGATAATAAGACACAGAGGTTACTGTCACTGGAGAAGTCAAATGATTGATGTGTTTGACTGATTATGTTGAACATTTTGTTGGCCATGTTTGAGTCGTCCTGCAGCGAGAGTTTGACCTGCGGGTCATGTGTGACAGTCCTCATATGGATGGTGTTTCCTGTTGGCATGCTTCTTACAGGCAGTGGGTCCACATAGAGAATGAGGAAGTGCAGGACCATGGATAGACAGATGGCCCCCACAAGCCAGGGGTTGGACCAAGGGGGCATTTTCAGCAGGGACTGGTTCTCTGAAAGACTGCATGAAGACAACATGAGGGGGGAGCTTCTCCACTCACTGACTGAGTGAGTGAGTGAGTGAGTGAGTGAGTGAGTGAGTGAGTGAGTGTGTGTGTGTGTGTGGCTCTTCTCACCTGTTCAAGGCGTTGCACATCTCTATGGTGACCAATACAGACAGAGCCATGGTCATGGGATAGGGAGACTCAAAGACTGAACACTGCACACCAGCAAACTCAGCATGGCCTTCAGTGCACTGCAGATAGTGGGACTAGGACAGCCAGACAGACACAGAATTTCACTACATTTCACCAGTTCAGGACCATTAGGTCTGGATCTGAGGAGCTGTTTTAATCATTTAGTGAGACACCTTCATCTTCTTGACACAGGCTGATGATTCCTGTTATATTAGTACAAACCCTTTCAGTGTGATGAGAACAAACAACCACAGACTAGAAGTCCGGTTCACATACACCCATCAGCCATAACATGATCACAGAGTAGCAAGGTGACATGGGCATCTTTAAAGTTCAAGTCAAAAAAGTACTCAAAAGGTCCGGTTAAGGGTGGCATTTGAGAAGTCAACAGCTGGAGGACAGTTTCAGCAGAAGTCTAAACTGCAGTTAGTGTGGTCTATAGTTCATATGAGCTAAAAGGCAACTATCAAAGCTGAGAAACAAGTTCAGGCATCAGACAGCCAAGGCTCATTGACAAATAAGGGAAACGAAGGAGCAGAAGATCTGGCTGGTTGTGAACACAGGGCGCAACAGAAGACACATCACATTCAATCACAGATGGAGAATCTGGTGGAGGATGTCGACTGACTGCTCATGGTCTTACAGACAGCATCTTACCAGCTGGAAGAAGGAAAGTTTTGGTCCATCATGGGCAGCAATAAACCACCAGGCAGCAGCTCCGACAGTCGCTGCTCCCACATAACCTGCAAAACACAGCCAAGAGTCAGGATGGCAGAGGGAGTCGAGACAGGCAGAAGGCAGGACTCCTGAGAGACAGGACAGGATGGATGGCTGACCAACTGACTGAATGAATCATGACTGAAGGACTGAATGACTGATGATTTGATGGACTGACTGACTTAATGGACATTCCTCCAATGTGTATAATGCACTGACTACTTTCAAGCTACCTGCAGTCTTCATTGGCTTCCCGTTTAGTCTTGGATTGACCTCAAAATTTTAGTTTTGACATTCTGAGCATTGCTCAACCCTCATGGACTTGTTGTGTCCCTACTTCTCACAGAGACCCCTTTGGTCTTCAGACAAGAAACTCCTGAAGGTCCCAAAGATGTGGTTTGAAACCAGGGGAGAACCAGGGGAGACCGGTCCTTTCAGGGCGTTGGTTTAAAACCAGGGGAGACTGGTCCTTCCAGGGCGTTGGTTTAAAACCAGGGGAGACCGGTCCTTTCAGGGCGTTGGTTTAAAACCAGGGGAGACCGGTCCTTTCAGGGCGTTGGTTTAAAACCAGGGGAGACCGGTCCTTTCAGGGCGTTGGTTTAAAACCAGGGGAGACCGGTCCTTTCAGGGCGTTGGTTTAAAACCAGGGGAGACCGGTCCTTTCAGGGCATTGGTTTAAAACCAGGGGAGACCAGTCCTTTCAGGGCATTGGTTTAAAACCAGGGGAGACCGGTCCTTTCAGGGCGTTGGTTTAAAACCAGGGGAGACCGGTCCTTTCAGGGCGTTGGTTTAAAACCAGGGGAGACTGGTCCTTCCAGTGCGTTGGTTTAAAACCAGGGGAGACCGGTCCTTTCAGGCTGTTGGCTTAAAACCCGGAGAGACCTAGCAACCCCGAACTCGGTGGTGGACACCGGAAGTAAGGGCTGTCACCAAGCTGAAGAAGTCCTATCGAGTCTTGCTGGATCATGGAACTCCCCAAGCAGCTGACAGATCCTGCCAAGTCAACGATTTTCAGCCTGAGTGGTTGTGGAGGCCAAAACTTTGTTGTTTCAAATATTTTTATTGAAAGGACAATCAAGTGTACAGATTATATGATTGTTGTCAACACAATAAATAAAAAATGCAATGAAAATGTCAATCCATTCTTTGTAATGTAACATTGTGCACTGTGCTTCTTTTTTTTTTTTTGTTAAACACAAAAGAGAACCAAGAAAGGCTGGGGGAAAACAAACAAAAAAAGGGATAAAAATCAAAAATATCCCACCCCCCCTCCCTTGACTGCACATTCCAAATGTCTCCAAGATAGGAGATCAACGATTGCCAAATTGTTTCAAAATCAAGGAAATTATCATGCATAATATCTTTTATTATTTCTAAATGGAGTGTGGTAGTAAGTTCTGTGACCCACATCTTTAGAGAAGGGGGTATCCTTGCCTTACCAGAGTAGAAGGATAAGTTTTTTTGCAATAATATAGCGTGTGAAATTAGACAACGCTGGGCAGAATCTAAATTTTCAATTTCCTTAAAACCTCCAAAAACAATTAGAGTAGTATTTGGAGCCCGATCATTTCAGGCTGTTGCCCACACACTCTGGAACCATTTGCTATTGTCTTGTTGAGTGGCAGATCGTGTAGACTCCCTCAAAAAGATTTGAAGACACTTTAATTTAGAGAAGCTTTTAGCTTCTCTAGTTTAGTTTTTAGTTTTTGTTTAGTTTTTAGCTGAACATTTAGTCATTAATTTACTAATTGAGCCAGTTCGTTGGTCAGTAAGGCAGTTTGTCAGTCATTCATTCAGTCAGTTGTTCATTCATTCATTGTTCCTTTAGTCACTGGCTGACCAACTGACTGAATGACTGACTGATTGAATTACTGACTACCTGAATGAATGCATTATGACTGAAAGACTGAGTTATTGACTGTATGAATGAATGACTGAAACAATGGACTGACGAACTGACTAAATGAATGAATGACTGAACTGACTGACTTCCTGAATGAATCGCAAATAGTAATGAAGAGGGTTTGATGTGACAGAATGATACCAACTCACAGCCGATGATGAGGTAGCGACAGAACAACCAGGTGGAGATGAGCGGCTCTTTGGGGGAGCGGGGGGGACGAGACATGATGTCCAGATCCGGGGGGTTGAAGCCCAGAGCAGTGGCAGGGAAGCCGTCGGTGACCAGGTTGACCCAAAGCAGCTGCACAGGAATCAGAGCTTCAGGCATGCCCAGTGCAGCTGTAAGGAAAATACTGAAGAGGACACAGCAAATGACAATCTCTCCGCATCATTTCAAGCTAAGACAACATATAAAGACACTGGCCCTCATTTATCAAACAATCTTTCAAACTGTACTTCTGAGCGGTGAGCTCATCGTACGATGGGGCTGCGTGGCATTACAGAAACTTCCGTACCTCGCCGATCTCAGCGTTTGAATGATCGGGTGTTGATAAATACGGCGGCTGAATTTGATCATCATTGATAATGTTACGCCCTGAAATACTCATGGTTCTGAAGGCCCGCCTACTGAGGTCAAACACGGAAAAAGGAGTGATTTTGACGAAAAAAGAAACGTTTGGGAGCTGGAAATGGATCCTGTCAGGTCTGAGGTGGAGGTGAATCAGGAGGAGGGAAGAATAAAAACTGAAATTAAAGGGAAAAACGCTGTCTGGAGGAAGCTCACGGTGGCGGTGAGCAGCGTCGCCTGGACGAACGGACATCGGCTGAGGTCTGAACAGATTATAGGTCCGTTAATTTAACCCTGATATTACAGATAATGAGGCTGACTCACGTTACACAGCTCAGAGTTTTATTGTTTCGTTCAATTATGTCTCAGAGTCAGACAGCAGCGGCACCGCCGCCCGGTCTCCTCCCCACAGCGGGGACGGTCCCACCGAGACACACACCCGGCACCAGACCTGGTGCCGAGCAGGACCCCGGACCGAACAGGACCCGGGACTCAGGCCACCGAGGGCGGCGTGTGCCACCCGCTGCCGGTGCTGCTTAAATGAAAGACATTTTATCCTCTGTCTGTATTTAATCTCCCTTTAGTTCATGTTATTTTCCAGGCTACTATCATCACATCACTGATTAAATAAATCATTTGCTAAACTTCAGAGTTTATTTACATTTCAGTAGTGGTTCTTCAGGTCCTGTCTCCTCCGTCCAGACCCAGTGGAGGCCCTGCAGGTTCCCGCATCCTCTTGCGGCGCAAGCACATCAAAAGTAACTCTATCGGCCAGTGCAATATTGTGTAAAACTGCCTAAATAAAGTCACACACCTTTTCGGGGACGAACAGGAACAGCAGCGTTTCCCCGCTGGATCTGAGCGTCTGAAGCTGCAGCTGTTCGTCTTTGCGCACTGTTAAAACTGCTCCTCTCCGTGGCAGGATGGACCAGCGGAGTTATTGAAAGTTAAAAATCCTTTATTAATCCCACAAGGAAGAATTTTATTAGATATTCTGTAAGGGCATCATTTCATTTTTTATTATTTTTTTTTATCTGTACTGAATGTGTGCTGCTTGTGCTTTATGGCTGTTTGAGATGTGCTTTACAGTTATTTTCACACTCCGCCAGGTTTCTCCGCACTGACTGAAACTTGCGTACACGATGTCAGACCTGTCGTGAGATTTCATCTTTCCGAACGATCACGATCAAATTGATAAATAACTAACCCGTCTTTCATATGGATGTACGACGGGCGGATGCCCATATACCACCGTACGACCGTTTGATAAATGAGGGCCACTGTTCCTAATTCAGGTCTGCATCCTGCAGGTCTCTGTAGTGGGTTCATGAAACTTTCACTAAATCACTTTAATTACACACCAGATTCTCTATGTAAAG
The DNA here is from genome assembly GCF_902148845.1 of Salarias fasciatus. Taxonomy (NCBI): domain Eukaryota; kingdom Metazoa; phylum Chordata; class Actinopteri; order Blenniiformes; family Blenniidae; genus Salarias; species Salarias fasciatus. The sequence goes on along the minus strand of NW_021941398.1, from coordinate 219,192 downwards.
GACTCTGATCTCCAGGTTGAAGGTCCAAAAGTTCCATTTAAGGAAAATAAAGGTTTAATAGTTGATCCAGTAACATCCGCGTCTCCTCACATTGTCTCTTGCATGCTGAATTGTACTCCACCTGAGAAATGTTGAGTTACCAAAGTCTCCTCTCGGCAAGATAACCAGGAATAAATTAAAAAAAAAAATTAAAGTTTCATTCTTTTACCTTGAATAACAACTGGCTGCTTTACCTGGACCTTTGAGATGAACATATAAATTACTGAAACATTTATTATGAAGATTTAAAGGTTGTATAGAAGATCTTTATTACTAACAAAAATGAATTAAAGCTAAAAAATGGCGTTACTAAGCTGTAGCAGCCTTGTTTTTATCGTGATCAAAAAAAAAATCATAAACATTAATCAACTCTGGAGGTTGTAAAACCAACGTTACTTTAGCCAATCAATAACGAGGTAGCCTCGTTATCTATTGGTTTTCTAATGTGTCAATCAAGCTCCCTACATTTGTAGCGTAGCTCTCATGCTCCTACGCCCTTTTCGTCCCCCCTCCCCCACACGCTCCACCCCGCTCCCCCCATGCTAGACTCTGCTGCTGCTATCAACAGACTTGAGACAGTTTTTCTTAATCATAACTGCAACTTGCTGCCAATTGGCAAAAATGTATGTTTAATCTTAAAACAAGACTTGTATGAAAAAGTCTGGAGAGTGAGGGGGGGGGGATGGGGGGGGTTTGTTTAGCCTGTGTGCAGCCACACAGATCAGCTGTGAGCTCCGAGTCTGCTCCAGTCCTGCAGCTCCACTCAAACCTCCCCGTCCTCCTCTGATCCACCGAGACCAGGGACGGCTCAGGGACAGGGTTTTACTCATATTGGCTGTGTTTAGTGTTGTTCAAAAGGACATGTTGGTAGCTATGTGTTAACGCTATGATGCTAAGTTGCTACATGCTACTTTCTGCGTCAGGAGGAGGCGGTCCTCCGTAGAGAGCAGGGGAGGAGGGGTGTGGGTCACGCATGGCAGCATTTCAAAAAGGACTAACTGTCACTGGATTTCTCTCTCCATGGAAAATCCTCTATACAACCTTTAAAACAAACTGGGTCATAAATATGTCAAACATTGATAAAATGTCTAGTCTACAATTCTATACTGTCGACATGAAGTTCATGAATCTAACCTTAGATACTTTTGTATGATTAGCAAAACAGAAATATAGACACTTTATCATGTGTGTTATCCACATATCGAAGGTTAAAATGGTTTTGGAGTGGCCACTGAATCCTATTTGATAGAAAGAAAGTCAAATTCTTTCTTTTGATTCATGCTGCGTTCACACCGGACGGGTCGCAAGCTTCATGAGCGGCGCTTTTCTATGCAAAGTCTATGGTGGATGAGTGTCGTGGAGCAGCGGGGCGGCGCTTCAGGAGCGTCGACGTTTCAAGCGTTTCGAGCGTTTCGAGCATCTGACGCCCACGACGCGCGTCCCCGGCGTCAGGAGCGTCGCTTTTTGAGACTTCATAAAAATGAGCTTTCGACGCGCTGCCGCTGGGAGTCAACCAACCAGACACGATCCCTCCGGTGCTACGTCACTACGTTTCACGTCGTTTACGTCAGGACCAGGAGTCCGGAAAAGAAAGACAATGATGGAAGCGACCCTCATCCTCACGCAGCTCCTGGAGCAAATGGTGAAACTCCCCAAATTCAGAAGGCCACTGAATAATGCGATGAACCCAGAGACGACGCCCACGTGCCCGATGACGATGCTGTCTAGCTTTATTTAACAAATAAAGCCGAGCCACTCTCCTGATGCGATCCACCATAGCTGGAAACAGAAATCACAGCCTCCCGCGCATTGAGAGCTTTGTGACCACCTGGTGTCAAGCGTCGTGCTTGAAGCTTCACAAGCATCAGCTTCGAGGCGTCCCAAGCGTCAACAACGCCCACGACGTGTCCGGTGTGAACGCAGCATCATACATGTTGCCAAGCTCTGGTCCTCTCCAACTTACCACACCACCTCCCCGATGTTGGACGATATGAGGTATCTGATGAACTGCTTCATGTTGTTGTAGATGGCCCGGCCCTCCTCCACAGCAGCCACGATGGTGGAAAAGTTGTCGTCCGCCAGAATCATTTCTGATGCTGACTTGGCCACCGCTGTGCCACTGCCCATAGCGATGCCGATTTCTGCCTTCTTCAGAGCCGGGGCGTCATTCACGCCATCCCCCGTCTACACGGTGAAAGGCGGGGTGAGACAGGTGTCACCACAGCCCAGTGTCAGCGCTGTTCCACAGCACCACCTCACCATGGCCGTGATATCACTCAGACTCTGCAGGTACTCTACGATGCGACTCTTGTGGGCCGGTTCCACCCGTGCAAAGCAGCAGGCGGTGCGGCAGGCCTGTCGCTGCAGGTGGGGGGGCAGCTCGTCGAACTCTCGGCCCGTCAGGCCGCCTGTAAACCCCATGCCGTGCTGCTGTTCTTCCTGCTCTGTGATGATACCCACTCTCCTACAGATGGACAGCGCTGTGCCTTTGTTATCACCTGCAGGAGAACAGACCAGACAAGTTCTTTCTGGATTTTCATGTTGTCTGCATTTCACAATCTTTCTGAGTTTTCAAGTTTTGTCGAGGTTTTCATGTTCTGTTCAAATTTTCATGTTCTCTCCAGGTTTTCATATTCTGCCTGGGTTTACATGTTCTGCTCAGGTTTTACTGATCTGCACAGGTGTTCGTGTTCTCTCCAGGTTTTCATGTTACGTTTAGGTTTTCATGTCCATTCTGGATTGTCTTGTCATATATGGGTGTTGATGTTCTGTCTAGGTTTATACTACTACTACTAATAATAATAATAATTAAAGCCGCAAGTGGCATTGGTTGGGACTGAGCCTCCACGCCGGCCTTCGACTGACACGTCATCGTACCTTGCTGAAAGAGGTCCAGGTCACCGGAGTTTTACTATTCTGTAATCATCAATTTTCTTGATTTTATCTCATTTTATGTCATAAAAGTGCTTTTATTTTGGATGAATTTTGGATTTTTATTTCGGAGAGGTAGTATGTGCTATCACTGACACTGGTTAACCCAAAATTGTCAATGTGTTTTGTTTTAAATGTCATTTTTTATAAAATTTTGACTTTTATTTTGAAGGGGTTTGAGGCTCTTATTTTGACACTCCAGCAACCTTTTAGACATCGATGAGACGATCGTGAGTGTTGGTTTGATCTTTCCATGACATTCCTGCGGGCCGTGGTGACAATTTTAGTTTCTCTAGGTGGCGCTAGAGAGCAGATGGGGTTAATTTTTCAATTTTATAAAATGTTTCACCAGTCCGGATGTGCGTGCCAAATTTGGTGAGTTTTCGTGCATGATTAGGGGGTCAAATTTGAGCTTGTTTCCGCGACGGAATAATAACTAGCATATAACTGTTAGCATCTGTAATCCATTAGCATTGTTCTTTTTAGCACTGTTAGCATCTCCAATTCTTTAAAATGAAGATGTCAGCATCTCATCTATTAGCATGTAGCTGTTAGTATCTTCCATTCATTTCCATGGAAATGTTAGCATACCATCCACTAACATGGAGTTGTTAGCATCTGTCATCCACTAATATGTAGCTGTTAGCATCTCCCATCCACTAACATGGAGCTGTTAGCTTCTCCCATCTGCTTTTGACAGTTACTGAATGAAGGCACTGAGAGTCAGAGTTTGATTGACAGCTGCTGTCAGCTGTGTAACTGCACCGTATGCCCATATATGGTCATGTCAGTTAGAGTGGAGAGAGGAGAAAATTAAAGTTTCTGTTTGGAATACAACTGCTCCTTGTTCCTTTCCTGTTTGGCAAAACTGAACAAAAAATATCACGTTTGATAGGAAAATTCGTTGTCTTTCAGTCGGTTAGGCTTTCAGAGCAGTCAGACTTTTAGTTTGGACTGTAGAGGCCTCAGTTTGTGAGAAGCGCAAGATTTTTTCCCATCAGGCTCCATTATAACTGAGAGCAAAAAAAATGCAGAGCGCACACCTTTTCATACCTGTGAAAACATACATATATCATGAAATTTTATGTTACATCATCTTGTTCGGAAGGACCTTGTGATGCTTCACATGTTCTCGGTTTGTGGATAGGAGTCACGGTTTAGCCACAGTCGCCACTTGTTCGAGGTGCTGAAAAAACGCGACTTTTTTCGTTTTTTCCCCATTATAACGGATGAGGGCAGGAGCAAGGCAGGATTTCAGACTTCTAACTTTGAACGCTAATAAAATCCACACCGTTAGACTTTTGACAAAGTTGTTCATAACTTTTGTAGAGAAATTTGTCTTGAATTTCTAATGACTGTCTTTCCGCACACAGTCCAGAAACATGCATGTTATTAGTGACTCTGTTGAACCTTAGGGTGTTTTCACACCTCCCCACTTAAGCTCGACCTCACAGAGTTGTGGACCGAGCACGGCGGACTGGGTTGGTGTGAAAGCGCCACTCGCTCTAGTTGTCGCTCTAACTCGCCCGCTCCGAGAGCGGCTGAACGGGGGGGTCTCGGAGCGGCGTGGGTCGACCTGGGATGCGGCGCGGCAGATGTGTGAACGCGCACCGGCTTTAGCTCTACCCAAAGTCTAAATACTGCGCCTTTATGAGCCACACAGGCTCCCGTAGTCAGCTCAGTCCCGGGAAAAATGATCACGTCAAAATGGCAGAAAGAAGAAAGTCTCTGCCGCTCACTCTCTGGCAGACTCGCGGGATAACAATGCTTTTTTTTCCCACTGGTTGTTGCGCGACTTTAGCCCGTCCCTTTTCTTTGTTGATTGACAGGTAAGTGACGGGCTTGTACACCTGTTTGATTCTTGCGGTTCCACAGCAGCGGTGCACCAGACTAATTTACCGGTACTTTCTTCAGCGTGAAGTCCCTCCAGCAAGAGCTGAAGGGACTGTCTGGGGACAAGAAGTCTGATCGTCCTCTCATTGATCTGGATCCTGGATAAGCAGGTGATAATGGATGGACTGAGCACAGCAGCTCCGGGTGCTCTACACAATGTCGGTTGACCTGACAGTAGTCACAGCCCCCCAGTGCAGCACTGCAAACTGACCAAGTTTCACAAGAAGAAAGAATTGATTCCGTATATGAGACAAACAGTGTGTGTGTGTGTGTGTGTGTGTGTGTGTGTGTGTGTGTGCGCACGCTCACCAGTGATCATGATGACCCGGATGCCTGCCTGTCGACACATCTGAACAGCACCCAGCACCTCCTTCCTCGGGGGGTCCAACATGCCCACACAGCCCACAAAGGTCAGGTCCGACTGAGGGAGAACAAAGTATAGAGACAGGATGAGTTTTACACTGTACTAGGTGTGTGACGTGAACTGGGATGATGAAGCGTCTGGGTATGCTCAGGATATGCTCCAAGAGTACTGAGCACTGGCATACATCACTACAATGTCTGGGGAACCATTCGTCACTTCAGAAGCTAAACAGCTCCAAACTCCAGTTATAAACAGACAAAACAAGCTGGCCTGCAGGACTTCATTCCTTTTTGAGTTAAGATAAAAACTTATGTTCAATCAGAGTTTTAAGAACTGATCTAATTAATGTAGTGAAATGTAAAATATTTTTGCCACGACGCTTATAAATTAGTAGGACAACACATATATTAGTGATCCAAACTCCACTGATTGACAAGTCAGCAGTTCGTACAAAAGATGAAGAGGAAACGATCCTCATGGTCACATTACAGCTGAGCTCAAAGCAGGAAAATAACCAGACAGTGTTCACATTGAGATTAAGATTTTACTTGGGGATAAGTATCTGTACTCATGGTGGAAAACCAAACAGGTCCTGTTCATTTAGTGCATGTGTTCTCCAGCAGTTCTAGGTCTAACCTGAAGCCTAACTTTCTGCACTTCCTCTCCTTCTCTGGAGGAAACTTTGAGATCAGATCTGAAATGGTTCAGTGTCACCTCATAGTGTGCAAATGCAGCAGAGTTCTCCAGGGTGAGGCTGTGGATGTCAGGGGGCGTGTCTCTGGTCGCCATGGCAAGGCATCGTAGGGTATCTCGACCTGAGCCCCAAGCCCGCACTGTGGACAGAAGCTGCTCTCGCACAGCTGGGCTCAAAGGCACGCGGGCAGAGCTGCTGATCCGAATGTAATTACAGCGCTCCAGCACACTCTCTGGAGCTCCCTGACAACACACACAGACACAAACAGGCACACACACACACACATTTGTCTTTCAACAGTTGTGAGGACATTCATTGACGTAAAGCATTTCCTTGTCCCACAACCCAACCTTAACTATCAAAAATGAATGCCTGACCCTAACCCATACCCGAAACATAATGCTAACCCTAAACTCCAGCATCAAACATGCATCCTGTGGACCGATCTGGCCCAGAAGACAGTGCAATCACAGGATGGTGGTTTAAAATCCACAATGAAGACATTATCTAACCTCCATTTTTAATAGTAAGACAAGGAACTACCCCAGACTGTTTATATATGGACATAGCACCTGGCTGCAAAAACGAAGTCTACCCATGTAACAGACTTTGTATGATTTTCAGTTCCACTTGTCATGTATAATTATGGGATCACTTTATAGTGCCTCTGTCTGGGACAGCAAATATACAGGGTGTGCAAAATTATGAGGCAATTGAGTATTTTGACCACATCCTCCTCTTTATATATGTTGTTCTACTCCAAGCGGTATAGGCCTGAAAGCCTCCTACCAGTGAAGCATATCAGGTGATGGTCATCTCTGTAATGAGAAGGGGTGTGGTCTAATGCCATCAATACCTTATATCAGCTGTGCAGAGTTATTAGGCAACTTTATTAGGCAACTTCCTTTCCTTTGGCAAAATGGGTCAGAAGAGAGATTTGACAGACTCAGAAAAGTCAAAAATAGTGAGATGTCTTGCAGAGGGATGCAGCACTCTTCAAACTGCCAAGCTTCTGAGGTGCGATCATCGAACAGTAAAGCGTTTCATTCAAAATAGTCAACAGGGTTGTGAGAAGCGTGCTGAAAATACAAGGTGCAAAATAAAAAATCAAGGAAAATCAAGCGTGAAGCAGCCAAGATGCCACTTGCCACCAGTTCTGCCATATTTCAGAGCTGCAGCATCACTGGAGCGCCAAAAAGCACCAGGTGTGCAACACTCAGGGACATGGCCGAGGTGAGGACGGCTGAAAACCACCACTGAACAAGACACACAGGATACTAAGTAAAGACCGGGCCGGGAAATATCATTAGACTGATTTTTCTCAGGTTTCCTGCACTGATGAAATGAGAGCGAGTCTTCAGGGCCAGATGACGGCCCGGGGCTGAGCGCTCCACTCCGACTCAGACCCAGCAGGGTGGAGGTGGGGGACCGGTCTGGGCTGGTATCACCTTTTCGGGTTGAGGATGGAGTCAAGCTCAACTCCCAGTCCTGCTGCCAGTTTCTGGAAGACGCATTCTTCAAGTAGTGGGACAGGAAGACGTCAGCATCGTTCAAGAAAAACCCGATTTTCATGCAGGACAGCGCTCCATCACATGCATCCAAGTACTCCACAGTGTGGCCAGAAAAGGTCTAAAAGAAGAAAAAATGATGACATGGCTCCTTGTACACCTGATCTGAACCCAAAAGAGACCCTGTGGTCCCTCATCAAATGGGGGAAAAAAGTCCAGCTCTCTGAACAGGGTCTGGAGGCTGTAGTTGCTGCTGAACAGATGAAGACACTGACAGAATCTATGGATGGCGGCTTTTGAGTGTCCTCGCAAAGAAGGGTGGCTATATTGGTCACGGATTTGTTTTTGTTTTGTTTTTGAATGCCAGAAATGTATATTTGTAAATTCTGACTTGTTATATTGGTTTCCCTGGTGAAAATAAATAATTGAAATGGGTATATATTTGTTTATTAAGTTGCCTAATAATTCTGCACAGCAACAGTCACCTGCGCACACATATCCTTCTAAGATACTGAAACTAAAAAAGCCCCACTTCAACTTCCAAATATATTCAGCTTTGATATTTACGAGTCTTTAGTGTTCATTGAGAACATAGTTGTTGTTCAATATTAGGATTAACCCTCAAAAACACAATTTGCCTAATAATTCTGCACACCCTGTATGCTGCTGGCCAGTGAGCAATAGCGCCCGTTCCAGGACGACCGGCACAAAATGGGTTGTCGAACACAGCAAAGCATACAAATATCTTTTATTATTCACTAGTTCATGAAATAATTCTACATGTAACCTGAAATACTACAGTGTTTGTTTGCATGTGTTTGGGTGTTTGTTTCCTAAGCTTAAATGTGTATAGGATGAGTTTAATAAATGCATTAAACTCATCCTATACTCATTTGAACTGAGGACACACACGTGCTAGCTAGTTGCCCTCTAGTAATTAATATGTGATTTCATTGTAGAATATTCAGAGACTGAACTGACAAGATGAATTACTTTATGAAATTTAGGCATTGGGCACTAAAGTGCCAGTCAGGGCGACACTCGACACTGGATCCTTGTACCCTGAGCTCCAGTCATATACTCCAGTTGATAAAAGACAGAGTTAAAAGCATGTACCTTGGAGCCCACTGATATTTTCCGGATTGGATGTAGTGGCTTAAAGACAATACGATCATGTACAGTCATCCTGCACACGGTTGGAGTTTTTCTCCTTGAAATGAGCAGGGACTGACTAATGTCAACGCTGGCTGAGAGGTCATCGATTCACAGTTGGATAACAATCCTCTAACCTAAATTCAGTCAAAAGCACATCTGGATGCCTGTGAGCAGAGAGTGACTGCTAAGCCCGCCCCCTTTCAGTCTGACATAAAATACATCCCTGGTAGAACGTGGAAGCTCGTGCTTTGAGCAGGGAACCCTTTGCTCAGCCCAGCACACTTCATCGACTGACAAGAGTACCTTATGAAGACATGTTGGCTGAAGCGATGTGCACACATGGTATACAAGAGTGGTTTTAGTGGTCCATGCATGCAGTTGACAAACCCCAGTCTGGTCAGCCAGCTGTGTCTCAATGTGCGGCAGTATAAGGTGGGATGCTGTCATTCCAAGAGGTAGCTGCTGTGTTCAATGTCCTCATGTGCTCCTGCTCCCAGTTCCCAGACTTCACTGCCTTCAGAACCAGCTGGCTGTGGCAGGACATGCTTGAACTGGTCTGCATTGATTTCTGGACGGCTGAGGACTCTGTTAACAGGTGTCTTGATGTGCTTCAGGTGGCATTCACTAGTCCCCATGGTTCTCCTCTCCGAATCCAGAGCCATCTCGAGGCTTTCTCAGCTGCTTCGGTGATGTTCTTGATGGCTCTGCTCCTTGCTGTTCCTGTGATGCCCAGGGCACTTAGGGTTTCATGGAGCGAGTGCCCCACAAATCCTCTACTGCCCACCTCGATGCCTTGCCTTCTTGCCTTCCAGCCTTGCACACGACAGTCGGTGACCAGCTGTTCGTATTTGGTCCTCTTCCTTTCATGAGCCTCCCCCAAGCGGTCCTCCCATGGCACTGTCAGCTCCATCATTACAGTGCTCTTAGTGCTCTCTGAGACCAGAACGATGCCTGGCCTCAGGGCGGAGCGGGCGATGTGCTGGGGGAACCGTAACTGCTTCTCCAGGTCTACAGAGAGCTGCCAGCCCTGGGCTGCTGCCAGGATCCCGGCTGGTGGTTTGTTACGGCCTGCCTTTGGCTGCTCTCCTGCTCTGACAAAAGTGATCGCGCAGGCGTTATTGTGCCATCGGCCAGCAGGAGGTACATTTAATATATACAAAGAGAAAACTGAGGCGTGTCAGTATCTCGAGGTTCGTTCACTATCTATTTAGCTCACACAGGGAGTTTGACCTCATGTTTTCAGGTGACACTGACCTTCACAAACATCTTGGCACCAGGGGTGGACTTGGTGAGTTTATTTGGTGAGCAGAAGACAGACATGGACTTCCTGTCCCGAGAGAACTCCAGTGTGAGCTCTTTCTTCATCAGCTGCTTTATCACCTGGTTCAGAGGGCATTAGGACAGTCATGCGCTGCAGCGGGAGGAGAGACGGAGCTGAGGAAGCTTCACTCACAGAGCAGCAGGATGTGGCTCGCTCAGCTCGGCTCAGTCCCTTCACATCCGTGTCAAAGACATTCAGCTTCTCCACCAGACAGCACAGCGCCGTCTCTGTGGCCTCGCCCACTTTCTCATACACACCTTTTGCCTGCAACACACCACACACACACAGAAAGACACCCAGAGACAGAGAGACACACACAGACAGACAGACAGACAGGGAGACACAGAGAGTTTAACATCAGTAACTCAAAGAGAATCTTAAATGTTCCTCATCTAAAGTGATGAACATCTGCAGAACATTCATTGTCTTCACCTGACTCGCGTTGTTCAGGTTGATATTATAAATCAGTAGTTTTCAAACTGGGGTACCCAGATCCTTTGGGCTCCAAGAACCGTAAGTTTCCATGTTTTTTTTTTTTTTTTTAAACACATGAATAATGAATTTATGTTCTGATGACACCTGTTAAGGAAAATGTGATTTTAGCGTGTGATCGTTTTGTGTTTTATTCTAATATCTTGCAGCTACTATTTCTCCCAGAAAGGGTTACCTCGACTGGCCTGTGTGTGTCGGAGCCTTCGAAAGGCTATTTTCAGACGTAAATAAGTGTTAGTGTTTCGGTTTGACAGGCCGGCCCCATCTGTTGTCACTGCTTTGTTCAAGCACCTGGTCTGAACACCCTGGCTCGGATGACACTGAAGTCGCCTGCATGCAACTATTCATCTTGTCTATTTTTCAACTCTCCCGAAACTTTCCTTTTAATAAACCACCTTCAGACAGAAACATTTCCATAGCACAACAAAAACAGATGACATTTTCCAGATAATGAAATGCAATTCTATTTCCACAAATTCTAAGCTGTTTGTGAGACAATTTTGTCAAAACAGAGACTTTTGTGAAAACAGGCCCTGTTATCAATGGACAGCAGACCCAAACCGCATGGGACGACAGTGCTGGAAGCCACATGTAGAAATTTCTTGTTGGTTTGCTTTCACTTTCGCTTGGTCTACAGAATTCTGATCTATTTTCTCAAAAAGTGGAGCAATGAGAGGCGGGATTATTCTCCAACACTCAGGGATGGAGCTAGCTTGTTCAGGTTCCCAAAAAACATGGACCTTTGAGACAAGAGGGTGAAACAAATCTAGAGGACGTGGGAGAAGGAGACAGTCTCTCTGCTTTGTTTTGTGCTCGGACCACTTTGAGCCAATATGTTTTGATTTCATCCACGACTTGAAGCAAGGACTGGGGTTTAGTCTTCAACAATAGTTTTTGTTGGACACTGCAGTACCCACCATCTTCCCATGGACCAGAAGTGAGCCCAGTCTACCGGGGAGTCGGGGAAAACATAAAGGCATTAGAGAAGAGCCACAGATTGGAGGTCGTAACCCCAAATAGACTGATTAATAACTTACCATGTAAAATAAGTAGGGATGTGCGAGTACCGATACCAGGTATCGGTATCGGGCCGATACTGGCCTTATTTCAAAGTATGGAGTACTCGCGAAGGCTACCGATACCAGCGGCCGATACTCAAGGCAAGAAAACCCCAATCATAGTAAGCCCTCCTCACCAGCAGATGGCGGTAGTGCAACCGAATGGGATGCAAGCTGCCGACAAACATGAAAGAGGAAGAAACCCTCCTCTCCAGGAGGGGGCGCTGACAGGCGCTGAGCTACACTGCAGCGGGTTGATTCTCCATGAGTCTCATCCAGAGCAGAGACAACAGGATGAGTCCAGAACGGCTGCTCGTCTCACCAGAACTTCGCCGGTGTGGAAATTCTTTTATATCAGTGAAAACAAGCCGAGCTTTACAGAATGCAAACTCTGCAATGCTAAAATAGCTAGAGGAGGTGGCGATCTTGTTCATTTACCACTAGTAATTTGTTGAAACACCTCAGAGCGAAGCTTGTGGACGAGAGTCTGACGCTGTTGTGCTGGAAAAAAGAAAACTCCTGCAGCAACTGGACGGCAAACTCTGCAGAAGACCGAGAAACTGAAGAGCAGCGATCCGAGAGCAGCACAGAGAACACCAGCAACTCTTAAAACTCAGGGGTTGTTCTATCTTTGGCTTTAGTTCATAAAAAAAAAATCATTAAAATGAGTACATTTAAAAACTTTAGTTCATGTAAAGAGTAAACCTCAGAGAAAACTGTTTTATCTTGCACTTGAGTTCATTTATGAAACGTTAAAATAAGTTCATTTAAAAGAGTATATAATTTAGAGTTGTTTGTTTACATCTTGTACTGCAGTTCATTAAAAAAACAACAACTTAAAACTCAGAAATTGTTTTTCCTTGCACTTAATTTCATTTAAAAAAAGGTGTAAAACTCAAAAAGTTGTTTGTTTTATTTTTCAGACTATTATTTTGGACTTAAACATAGTGGCTGTGCTGCCTTTTTTTTTTTTTTAGAAATAAAAGTCAAAAATTGTTCTGTCAATGCATTATATTAAATTTTATGTATCAAAAGTATCGTATGAGTATCAGTGTCGTTGAGTACTGAAGATGAAGTACTCGTACTTGGTATCGGTCTGACAAAAAGTGGTATCAAACATCCCTAAAAATAACAAATCATACTCATCCAGTTGAATTCAGGCAGTTCCGCATTAGATCATGCAGCAAATTCAAGAGAGTTGCATTTCCTGTGTTGATGAAATTTGAGGGAAAGCAGGGTTAACTGTACTCTCAAAACTGAGTCAAAGTGAAGTGCCTTAAAATCAAACCTTTCTGTGCCACTGTAGCAGTATTAAATCACAACTATTTAACTCCAAACTATGCAGAACTCTTCAGGCATTAATCAATCACCCTGCCCCCAGCTCCACCTGCCACAGAGCACCAGCAGCAACAGGTCTGATAAGGACTGAAGAGCCCCGGGAAATGTGCAGATTTTGTGTTCCTGCTCACTTTGAAGTCAACATTGTTCTGTAAGTAAGTACAATGATGTACCTTCGGTTAACATTATGCTTACAAATGTGTGTCTCCTCACCTGGTCTGTTACTCTGTCATGTCAGTTTGAGCTTGTCAATTATCCTCCCGAGCCAGTGATGCTTGTTCAGTTGACTACTTAATATTTGTTAGTAAAGACTGTATCCGCTAAAATAAAGGTTTGAGACAGTTTTCCTGCTGGGATGGGAACTAGAGATGGGAATTGTTAAGAATTTAGCGATTCAAATTCCATTATTGATCCTGCTTATCGATACGATTCCTTAACAATTCTCTTATTGATTCTCATTGAGTGAAATAACACAAATGGGTGTTTGCATTAATTCTTTAATGTCTTCATCCTGAACAGAAGAAAAAAACATCCATCCAACTACGAAACGCGCTGCAAGTAGCCCCAGTTTCATCTTTTTGTGTGAAATGCAGCTGAACTATGAAGTGCTTCTTCCTCGACGCCATGCTGGAATTGTTAAAATTACTGAGCCGGGCTCACACTGGATACGGTGCAGCTCTGGTTGGGCTCTGGTACGGAATTACCACAGCACTGTCACTCACACTGAGTCCGGTGAGTCTGCTGTCTGCTGAAGAAGGCTGCCAGATCTGTTGCTCTTTCAGCCCAAACATAATGTTAAAACCGCCCAACAATCAAATGCAGCCCAAATCGTTATTTCTGTAGAAAATGCATGTTAAAACCGTAAAATCCGGATTTGCATAATAAAAAACACAATAAAAAACACGTCACAAGCACAGAAACATTTCATCAACCCACCCGACGTGGTCAAAAGAAACTCGATTGTGCAGAAACCCGACCAATCTGGCAACACAGAGTCGCTCTTGTCAAAGACCTATGTTTTGTGCAATTTTGGCGTCATTTGACTTTTTTTTTTCTTGTCCTGTTCGGCAGCTGGGGCGTGCATGATTGTATTATTGTAGCCTTTTACTGTCCGAACAGATTTCAATCTTAGCAGCAGGAAGAGACTGAATCTCCTCTTGCTGCTGCCTTTATTTGAGACTGGCATGTGTCATGGCCGCCGGACAGGACCGGGACGGAAACGCTCAGAGAGCAAGAGAGACATAAAGAGAGAATGATAAAGAGAGCGAAAAAGTGTGTGTGTGTGTGTGTGTGTGTGTGTTGCATGACATATACTGTATATAAATTCACAATACGACATCTAACATGAGACAGAAAACAATCCGAAACCACAGCACCGATAACTAACAGAGAGACTGACAAAAACAAAATTGATAGCTACCACAAAGACTGACAGAACCAGAACAGGTTTTTTTTTTTTTTTTTAAATTAAACTCCAGACGATCGGCTACTGCACCTATATAAGGATATGACAGAGGGTATCTTACAGACTATATAAATATTTTTTTGGAGAGTATAGCTAGTAGTGAACTGGGGGCGTATAAAGTTATGCCGAAGCATCAGGAGAGGCCGACGACAGATCACCATTAGTCAAACCCACCACAGGAAAACAAGGTAACAGAGTCCACAGGTAGAATGCCAGGAGTGATTACAGATCAGCGTGATTATGCAAATGTAATAGTGATAGAGTTCATGCATATATGACCTCTGACCCCTCAGAAGGCAGACGTCCACGCGGCCCGGGCCCAAGGGAGCCAGGACTGGCAGGAGCTGGCCCACCCCGAGCCCGGGATGCCCAGGCGGGCAGAGCCGAGAGCTGAGAGCCGAGAGCCCAGGGCCCAAGAGCCCAAGAGCCCAAGAGCCAAGCCCCCCCACTCAGGGGGGGAGGTTGGCTCTTGGCTCTTGGTCTGGCACACTCAAAAATTGTGCCAGACCATCAGATGAAGGTGATTAAAGTTGGGCAAAGGTTGGAAAAAGGCCTGTGGATCAGGAATTTTCTGACCCTGAACTAATGTTTGGCGAATGGGGACACCTGCTGTTCGTGCAGGGACTGTGATGTCTGTTTCGCTGGCCACATGACACGCCTGCGAGACAGTTTGGCCAGAGACCATCTGTTCTGGCTCTGCTGTGTGTCAGCGCTCGCGAGCAACCACAGAACTTGGTTCACCGTGTCCAGCTGGGCCCCAAGCCTGAGGAGGAGGTACGCTCTGATGAGACAGGGAGGACATAGAGAGAATTGCTCTATGCCGACGACTCTGCCTTGGTTGCTACAAATCTACAAGATACACAAGAGATTACCAATCTATTTGTTGAAGCAGCAACATGCTTTGGCTTGCGAATAAATTCCTCCAAAACTGAGCTTCTGTACCAACTACCACCGCACCAGCAGCCTGAGCAACCAGCTGTAGAGGTGAACGGTGTGGCCTTGAAAACAACGGCCACTTTCACCTACCGAGGGAGCACAGTCACCAACAAGAACTCGTCTGATGCTGAGATTGACCGAAGAATTCAAGCTGCCTGTGAGGCTTTTGGGTCACTACAGCAGCGACTCTGGTCCCGACATGACATCAAGCTCTGTACGAAGATCAAAATCTACAATACAGATGTATTGCCATCACTTCTGTACGGCACGGAAGCCTTGATCCTTTACCGCCGACACACCAAACTACTAACATGTGCAACTTCGCCACATGCGCCACATCATGCACATTAAGTGGCAAGACCGTGTCCCAGATGTCAAATTACTAGAGCGAGCAGGAGTGGTGAGTGTAGAAGCTTTGCTGGCTGCAGCTCAGCTACGCTGGGCTGGACTTGTCTCCAGGATGCCTGATGACCGTCTCCCCAAACAAGTGTTCTACAGCGAGCTGCAGCACGGGAAACGTAAGGTGGCGTCAGACCTTCGGTATAAAGATGTCCTTAAGCGTCACATGAAATCTGCCCAGACTGACAGCGACACTTGGGAGCAGCAAGCCTCAGACAGGTCCGACTGGCGTGTCGTTCTGCACCAAACCATCAAAAGTGTCGAAGAGAAAAGAAGAACTGTTATCTGTCCGCTCATGATCGCCGTCACACTGTTCTAAGTGCCAGTGATTTCACCTGTGGCAAATGTGGGCGACCATGTAGATCAAAAGCTGGTCTGATGGCTCACCTACGTGCATGCAAGAGATAAACAACACCCAACATTCAAACACCTCTCCACCTCTCTCGTCCTCATCGAAATCGATGGACTGCCGAAGAAGAAGAAGAAGAAGACCCTGAATGGTGCTCATATAGTGCATGGCTTCTTTCTGTCGGACAGAACGCGTACACTAATGGCCTTAATTAAAGTCTGGGTGGAGCCTGCTGAGAGTAGGCAATGACAGATTTCTTGGACCAGAGGGCCAAGGTGCCTTGGGAATTAAGATTTGGTTTAAATGTACTCCTCCCACAATGTGGGGGCTGTACAAGGGAGAGCTCACAGGTTTTAGTGAGCACAGGAAAAACGGATGATCCTGAAAGTGGTTTTGGTTTTCAGGTGGCAGCTGGTGACAGTGGGGAGGTGTGGTCAGGGATGTCTGCAAGCTGGACCCTGGGAGCGGCACGAGCATCGGTACAAGACCCCATGACTTTTCTTTCAAAAAGTCTGGGGGTCCTGTACCTGTGGCTTTCACCACTGCTGTGAAAAGCAACCAATCACAAAGGAGGGGAGTTGCGGGTGTGTCACAAAACAAAGCCCACCCCCAGAGTGCCAAAACTCAACACCACCGGGCGAGCAGACAGCATAGATATTTCATCGCGTCTCATCGCAAGCACACACAGTGGTTTAACTGTGCGTGATTTAAGATTTTTATGCACGCAGAATTTTGGCACTATATTGACGCCATACCCCCAGGACGAAACATGAAATTTTCTCACCTCATTGTACTCCAGAGAGGAGTCGTTGCACAGTGCACAGATTGACGCCATCTCCACCAGTCCTTCAAACTCACTACACTTCACCACCAAGCCATCTTTATAACTGGAAGGACAGAACAGGAGGAGATGAGGAGAGCGGCGGAGGAGGAGGATGAGAGGGGGAGAAGGACAAAGGAGGATAAGGGGGAGAAGAGGAGGAGATGGCGAGGGGAGGAGGAGATGAAATCAGGGTTCAAAGTTCAGTGATACTCACACTTCCCCCTCAGGGGCATAAGTTGATCCAGTCACCATGAACTCGCTTAGGCTGCAGCGCTCCCCTGACACACTGTCCAGCACAAAAAACTACACACACACCCACACACACACAGTATGTGATAAGTACTTCACTTGTGTTAGATTACACATTGTATTAGTACATTAAGAAAATGATGCAGGTTACTGAACTATGGAAAAGCTTCAATCCCATCATATACATCCTGTATTTAACCAAGTGAAAGCCTTGCTGAAATATAAAATCACTTTTCCAACAGGAACCTGACATGGCGAGGGAACAAATATGTATCACAAAAGATATGAGATCAAAATTTCCCCTGTGAAGAACAAGAAAATCATGATCTTATGAACATCTATACTGTGGACCTGCTGATCTGTCTCCGACACATGACTGGCCAATATACAGCAAAAAGCTTTGGTGCCAGAATCAATCAAAAGGCCAAATTTGCACAATGTCCTACGACAACGTTTAAATTTGCTGTTAGACAAAGCTGAGATTCAAACCTTAATTTGAATCTGTTCTGGCCCACTGAGGGAGACTGTTTCCTCATTCTGCTGCCTGCTCTCTGCACCTTCCTGCAGGACCTCAGCTGTGGAATTTAAAGACTCTCATGAGTCGGTTCTATGCCGACACACCCATGCATTAGACATTTCCCACTTCTGGGAAACAGTTTGATCCAACTTCATCACTGCTCATGCTGGCTGTTAGTGGTCAGGAGCAGAGCTCACACTTCTCACCCTGCACACCGACATCTGGTTGGTGGTCAGTGTTCCTGTTTTGTCGGAGCAGATGACAGAGGTGCAGCCAAGCGTCTCTACTGATGGCAGGCTGCGGACGATGGCGTTCTTCCTGGCCATCCGCCGTGTGCCCAGGGCCAGGCAGGTGGTGATGACTGCTGGAAGTCCTGCCATGAGAGAGAGAGAGAGAGAGAGAGAGAGAGAGAGAGAGAGAGAGAGAGAGGAAGCGTTTGTTGGGAGCTCATGGGATGGGGAAACATGGATTTCAGGATTTGATGGAGAAATCAGTCATGTATCTTGTTGAGCTCTCTTCATGATGGCACAAAGAGACAGGACAGACAGAGACAGGACACAGAGACAGGACAGACAGAGACAGGACACAGAGAGACAGGACACAGAGACAGGACACAGAGACAGGACACAGAGAGACAGGACACAGAGACAGGACACAGAGAGACAGGACACAGAGACAGGACACAGAGAGACAGGACACAGAGAGACAGGACACAGAGAGACAGGACACAGAGACAGGACACAGAGAGACAGGACACAGAGACAGGACACAGAGACAGGACACAGAGAGACAGGGCACAGAGAGACAGGACACAGAGACAGGACACAGAGAGACAGGACACAGAGACAGGACACAGAGAGACAGGACACAGAGACAGGACACAGAGACAGGACACAGAGAGACAGGACACAGAGACAGGACACAGAGAGACAGGACACAGAGACAGGACACAGAGACAGGACACAGAGAGACAGGACACAGAGACAGGACACAGAGACAGGACACAGAGAGACAGGACACAGAGACAGGACACAGAGAGACAGGACACAGAGACAGGACACAGAGACAGGACACAGAGAGACAGGACACAGAGACAGGACACAGAGACAGGACACAGAGAGACAGGACACAGAGACAGGACACAGAGAGACAGGACACAGAGAGACAGGACACAGAGACAGGACACAGAGACAGGACACAGAGAGACAGGACACAGAGACAGGACACAGAGACAGGACACAGAGAGACAGGACAGAGACAGGACACAGAGACAGGACACAGAGAGACAGGACAGAGACAGGACACAGAGAGACAGGACACAGAGAGACAGGACACAGAGAGACAGGACACAGAGAGACAGGACACAGAGACAGGACACAGAGACAGGACACAGACAGGACACAGAGAGACAGGACACAGAGACAGGACACAGAGAGACAGGACAGAGACAGGACACAGAGAGACAGGGCACAGAGACAGGACACAGAGACAGGACACAGAGAGACAGGACAGAGACAGGACACAGAGAGACAGGACACAGAGACAGGACACAGAGACAGGACACAGAGACAGGACACAGAGAGACAGGACACAGAGACAGGACACAGAGACAGGACACAGAGAGACAGGACAGAGACAGGACACAGAGAGACAGGACACAGAGAGACAGGACACAGAGAGACAGGACACAGAGAGACAGGACACAGAGACAGGACACAGAGACAGGACACAGACAGGACACAGAGAGACAGGACACAGAGACAGGACACAGAGAGACAGGACAGAGACAGGACACAGAGAGACAGGGCACAGAGAGACAGGACACAGAGACAGGACACAGACAGGACACAGAGAGACAGGACAGAGACAGGACACAGAGAGGCAGGACACAGAGACAGGACAGAGACACCCCCCATGGTGAACACGTGGCCAGCTGAGTCCCTCAGAGAACAAACAGTGGCGTCTACTCCCATGCAGTCACAGCTGGAGTCCAACACCTCACGATGGCGCTCATGAGGCCTGCTCCAAACACAGCAGGGAACCTCAGAACGTTCCACGGTGGGTTGATCTGTGGACTGGAGGCTGACGTCACATCAGCAGAGCCGCAGCTAAAAACACTGATGAACACCAAAAGCCTCAGAACTACCAGAACTTCTCTCCTAACCCTAACCCTACATCACCAACACCTCACTCATGGAGTAGAACCAGAGGATCTCCAGGCCTGGTCCAGACCGGACCTCATCCTTTCTTCACGTGACCCTCCGAAAGAGCCACATCAACCTAAGTTCTGCTGGACACAGCAGAAGAGTTGAGTCAAAGCAACGGTTTAACTCCACAGAGACCCCCATGCTTCACCTGCTGGACCACCCAGAGAGCCTTCCTCCCCATGAGGTCCCGGTCTCCTGTCAGGCACCAGTCTGGGCAGGCTGAGACAGAAGAGTCCTCATCTCAAAGCTTGAGTTTTATTTGTTGAAGTTTGTTTGTTACACGTGTGATTGTGTTTCCTTCCTGGAGCTGAACAGCCAGCGCACCGCTGTCCTCTCACCTCAGACCGCAGACCCAGGCCAGCCTGGACCGTCTGAGACCAGCTGGGGCCGCTGGATGGTTTCTTTCCCTCTTTCTGTCACTAACACTCAGGCTTTCAAAGACGCACGCTGCTCCCAACCGCCGTGTCCTCCAACTTTAACAACCACAGTGGTCGTTTATTCATACCTCAGAGTACAACCACGGCGTACGTTCAACATCAAGCGCCTGCAAGCGTGGCCGTGTAACTAATGTCACTGACACTTGATGGAGCTACTCGGTTCAAACAGAACGTCAGACGTGAAGCTCCAGGTCCATTCTCCACCTCTAACCTGTCAGTCACATGATCACACAGTTTGTCCTCCGTGAGGAGAAGCGGCGCATGAAAAAAACTGTGCAAATGGTCGCGCCGCAGCCGCATCGTGGTTAAAAAAAAAAAAAAAAAAAAAAGAGGCTTTTGGCCGAGTTGGTAAGCAGCTTACAGTCAAGTCGGCACCGACCAACTCGGCCACTTGAGACTGCTTTAAAGCAGAACTTTGCAACTTTTTTACCTCAATAAATGTGTTTCAGAATCCCTGTGGGGGGAAACAAAGACTTGTCACGGTGATTCTCCGGTCCCCCCACTCCCCCCGGGGTCTGGGTCCTGAAAACAGCACTTGAGAGGAGCGACCCGACTACATCTGAGAGAACAAACCTGCTTTACGGCGCTCATACGGGAGGACAAGGATAAAAGATGTTGGAGTGCGATATCTGTCATTGTGTTGCAATAGACGATCTTTGCATGATGTGCTGATTGGTTCTAATTTCCGTTTGGTAACTGAAAAATAAAGAGGAGTGGCGCCTCCTCTGGTAGAAATGAGCGCGAGTGAGTTCGCTGCACTGAGCTGAAAGCATGTCTCTGAAGCATGAAAGTCTGAGTGTGCGAGGCAGGCACGTCTGCGACAGAGGGAGCAGCCGGAGGAAGTTCCCGGGCAGCGCGAGGAACTGCTGCTGCAGAAGATTTAACAAAAGCGGGTAAAACAAACATGAAACCCTCGCTAGCGTTAGCAACGCCACCCTTTGGTGCTCACGGATGGCAGAACCAAAAAGACAGAAAAAAACTTTGACGAGCAGAAAAAAAGGACACGGGAGTGGGACACTCTGTGCACGCGGGGGCGGGGGGTGATGCGGAGGACGTTTACGACAGTGAGCTTTCACAGGAGACCAGCAGGGGGAGCGCTAAAGCAAATCTTGCATAGTACTGCTTTAAGTCCACAAAAGGAAGGACAGATAACTGCATTTTTAACTTCACCCTGTTCTATTTGAGACCATTTTGCCTCCTCGTCTCCACTGATCCACATCGCCATAGCTGATGATTGAGCTGGCCAATAGTAATGTTTTAAATTTGGCAGAGCCAAGCCCCCTTTATTTTTAGGCAAATGAAGTGTCTTCAATTAATTCTAGGTTTGTTATGTTGCCATATAAATTCAGAAATCGGTTTGTTCAACTTATCAAAGATAGAAATTGGAACTCTGACGAGCCGCGAATGGAATAAAAACAGGAGACAAGTAAACTCATCCTCACGGTCTCACCCCTCCAAAAAAGAGATAAAGGCAGAACTTCCCATCGTACTAGATCACTTATTTGTTTAATTACCTTATTATAATTTGAATCAAAAAGGTTTGTGTTGTCAGATGTTATAATAATTCCTAGATATCTGAATCCTTGTTTTGACCAGTGAAATCTTATCAAGTTGGCCAGGACACATCATTGCCTCTGATTTAATTTGGTTTATTTTATGTCCAGAAATGTCTCCATAATTTTCTAGACTCTGCATTAATCGGGGCATGGAAGTAAGCGGATGTTTTACTAAGAGCAGGATATTATCTGCAAAGACAGAAATTTTAATGTACTCTTGCCCCACCATCTTCAATCATTTTAATCTGGACATCCTGCCAGATGAATTCAGCTGACTTTCTGAGTCATTGGAAAACTCATCAGCTTTCTGCTCCATTTAATAAAGCACGGCCTTTTCAGTCACAACCTTTATCATATTATATCAATAATAATAACAATAATAATAATGATAATGATAATGTTAATAATAATAATAATAATAATAATAATAATAATAATAATAATTATAATTATTATTGTTTTTTTTTGGTGTAGGTGTCTTTCTTGGCACCCAAGGACACCATACAAAGATTTAAACCACATTAAAAACAGAACAATACTAGACACAAGCAGTCATCATCAGACGGAATAACACATTCAGACGGATGTGTTTTGAGTTCTGATTTGGATCAGTAACAGCAACAGCGTTGTAATGCTGGAAAAAGTGAGTCCATGTTTCTTAGTTGAGATGGAAGTGAAATCCAGCTGCTCTGCTCCCCGTGTGGAGAGACAGGTTGAGGGGACAGACAGGTGAAGGAAGGCGGAGGACCTGGGAGAACGGGAGGGAGTGACAACATGGAGGAGGTGGGACAGGTATAGAGGGGTGAGGTTATGTAGGCCCTTAAAGGTCAGCAGGAGATATTATAGTATTATATATTATGTGCTGACTGGCAGAATGGGGAAATAAGTAAGAACTGGCCTTTATAGAAACTTAACCGTGCCTCATATTACTTTCAGTGACAGTAACAGTGTTGTAATATTGGAAAAAGTAATTTCATTACTCATTATTAATAAAAAAAATAGTAACACCATTAGTAATGCTGTTTATTTTAAAGCATTTACTCCCATCAATACCTTTTGCATTCTCAACTTTTAAAGTGGGAGCTGGAGAACCGGAGCAGCCACAGCATGGGCGCCAGTGGGTCAGATGTTCTAACCTGCTTCTTTCAGGTACAGCCCAGGTTACTCACAGAAACATACCCACGTGCAAGAAGTGCAGGGCTCAGTGGAATGTACGAAGGTCGCTTTGAAACAATGTGCATGGTGTGGAGTAGAGATGCAGGAGATGAGATACTGGCCTTCTGGTATGGCAGCCACAGCCAAGGCCACAGCGATTTTGAAATAGTAAACAGCTCCTCTGAGCCAGCTGCCTCCGTGAACCGGGTCATTGAAGTGCCCCACATTGATCGCCCACACGGCCACACAGATCACACTGATGACCTGCAGATGGAAAAACAAGCACATCAGCTCTCCCTCACAGTGACATGGAAACACCGAGAAGAGGAAGGAGGCGGCTTGTGCCTTGGACAGCTGTTCTCCAAACTGGTCCAGTTTCTGCTGCAGCGGCGTCCTTTCAGGGTCAGTCGAGGCCATCTCATCTCGGATTTTACCAATCTCAGTCTGAACTCCTGTTGCTATGACAACCCCGATGGCTCGCCCTGCTGCAATATTGGTACCCTGTGAATGAGAAAAAGACGTTCAGCAGAAGCAGAACCTTGCAGACCTCTTATGGACAGCTGAAATCGATGACATTTCTTTTGAATCCAATGTGTTGTGCTTAAAGCTCAACTTCTTGCCTGAATGCACCTGTTTGAGTTTGGATCCAGTTTACATCTTCCTGCCATTTGAGATCATTAATTTGGTTTTAGAAACATTTAAAACAAGTTTCCAATTTATAAGCTGATGTTCCACAAGGTTAAAGGTAACCCACCACGACACACACACACACACACACACACACACACACACGATCTCATAATACTAAATGAAAACAAACCACCAATGTATAAGCCTATTTTTCTCCATCCATCCGCTTGTTGATTTTCAACTGTCCCCCCCCCCCACACACACACACACACACACACACACACACAGAGCTGTCAGGGACTCACAGAGAACAGCATGTTCTTCTTGTCTTGGTTGACGGCTCTGGGATCTGGTACCGGGTCGGTGTGTTTGAGCACGGACACCGACTCCCCTGTCAGGATGGACTGGTCCACTCTGAGCGTGGTGGATCGGATGGAGGTAAGCCGGATGTCTGCTGGGACTTTATCACCCACTGGGATCAGAAAAGACACACAATACATTCATTTACTAAAAAAAACACACATCCTACTTCCACAGAACTGACTCTAAATGTGGACCAACACTCTGAATTATTAGAATGACCCACCGACAAATAACCACAGAAAGCCTATTAGATGTTTTTTTTTTTTTTTTTTTTTTTTTTCAGTTAATCAGTTATAATCTCTCCAACTCACAGCTTTATTATATGGACATAGACGCCTTTCAATCATCCATACTTCACCTATAAAACAGCAAAAATGACAACGGCCTGACAGAAATAACAAGCAAACCCTCCAATGACACTCATAAGTACTCCCTTCAGTGCTTGGGCTTCCTGAAAGGACTGAGAGGGACATCAGCTGACTTGCCTCCAACAAAAAGCTGCTGTGCAAGGAAAAACTGGAAAAAGACAGTGTTTTCATTGTGAAACATATGTTCACAACATCCTCTGTGGCAGCAATGCACAAAAGAAAACAAGCATGGAAGACAAATTATTAAACAAAATAAAGACTAAGACACAATGAAGTGGGTACAGCGTTCAGTGTCTATATTTAGTGTAAAGTTCCTATTTAATAATGTTTTCTGCAGTGTTTCCGTTTCCAAAAGTTTATTTCTTTGAAAGTTTTTTTCTGTGCTCAATGATCGGGGTTTGATTGCTCATGTCTGAGCTGAACTGTGGAAAGAAACGAGCTACTTTGTTCAGCAGCGTGTCTGTGTTTTTCCTTTATCATCCCCTTTACAGGTAAGAAACGTCATGGTAATGCATGTGTAGAAGTATTTATGTTTTCTGTTTGTTAAGAGAAACGTGGAAAGTAAAACACTGGTGTCTGCAGTGACTTTGAGAGTGAAGAATAAGTTCAGTTAAAGTGAATGTCACATTCACTGTAGATTCCTTGCTGACTGCTTGGAGGCACACGCAGCATTGTTTCTGAGCCACGTTTATAATTTTGCTGTGCACTGTTAGGCATTTGATGAGTATATATTTGATAAGAAAGTGTGTTTTATGTTTCTGTGTTTATATTTTATGGGTAAAACGCTCTTACTTTGGTTATGACAGCTATACATGACTGAGATTGATATGTTCAGTTATATGTAAATTTAAGCAGATGTAAAATGTCAGTTCATACGGAACACTGAGACTGTATTGTTTAATTTTGATTTAAGCCATTATAAAGATACTTTGTGTTACTGGTACAATATGTTATTTTTCTAACAGTGCTAATTGTATGGTTTTCATCTGGCAGATGCTGTTAACAGAAATTGTGTTTAAATTTGAAGAAGCAATTATTACACTGGATAAGACTCAAGAAGCAGCGTGTCTGTGTTTTTCCTTTACTATCCCTTTACAGGGGTGTAAAAGAAGCACACATACGTGTAAGCCTTAAACATGTGATGTGGTCATTGATCAAGCTGTAATACATTAATGACATTAATTAAGATGTATTGTTTTTTTTCTACTCACAACAGCAAACCCAAAAGACCAACCAGATCGTTGTCAGTAAGTTCCTCATCAGAGGACAAAAGGAAGAAAAAGAAGCCCAAGAAAAAAAGAAGAAAAGGCAGAAATAAAAAAAAGAAAAGGTCTAAAAAGTAGACCATGTCAATGGAAAAAATATTGTAGTTGTAATTTTCAAATTTTTAGTGGAGTTTGTGTGGAACTTTGTTTTGGTGAATTGGGCACAATGATGTTTTTGTGAAAATTAGCAGTACTTTCATATATAGTAGTTGAATATTATTTATATAGTGGTTTAGCTTATGTAGTAGTTTCCTATAGTTAGTTTAAATAAATAGAATATTTAGAGAATTGAGAAAGATAATTTTTTCTTAAAAATAAAAGTTATCAATAATGCATCATGTTTTGATTATTTTACTCTGGTTTGTGAATTGGTTATTTTCAAAATAAATTTGTTTAATAATGGAAACAATATAGAACCCTTTGTACTTACAGGTACGTCTTGGGTACTTAGAGTGTAAGTACTCGGTACCTGCATAGGTAGGGAAGGTAGTTACTGGCAAAGTACTCAGTAGTTAAACAGTAAGTGAAGCCGACAAGTGTTCACTTTAGAATACGGCCTGGTTCCCGGTTGTTGACCAGTAGTTGCAGGTAAAGTGCTGGGTTGTTGCAGTGGAAGTACTGGATGGTTAGACAGTAGGAGTGTAACGGTATGGGTCACAGGTAGGTACACACAATCACATGACGAATACACGAGTGAGTGAAAAAAAAAAAAAGTGAGTCCTGATTCCAACCTTAGGTGGCGGTAATGAGCCTGAAAGCTGCCGGCGACCACCATTACCACAGAAGAAGAAGAAGAACAAGCAGGTCCAAACATGAACAAAGAAAGAAGAGAGCACAAGCGGAATGAGAGCTGCAGCGTGTGGCGGAGCGGATTAAACGGGGGAGTATTCGTTCTGCATGTGTTCCCTCGTACGGAGTGACGTGTGACGTGCCAGTAAACGGGAAGCAGCACAGTCAGAAAACCAGCAGCAGAGGACGCCACGGTGGTGGAAAAACACTTTTTTAATAAAAAACCCCGACAGAAAAAACATTGGAGAGACGAGATGGAACCAAATCGCGCCACAGCGAGTTGTATAAAGAGCTCCATAGCAGAATACAAGCAATCGCCAGCTGGTGTTATGGATTAACTGGTTCCCGTGTTAACAAATGATGGCGGAGGTCTGTGTAAACACCTGCTGATAACAGCAGATGTTAAAGTAAGACTCACAAAAGACTTTAAACGTATACACTCACTGTAACTGTCGATAGCCGACGTTCGCCAGAACAACGACATGTCTCAGTCAGCTATTGGCCACGAGTTAACACGGGCACCAGTTAATTTAAAACATCGGCATGGAGCAGAGCTCACACCGAGACGTGCCGCTCGGCACGGCGATGCTCCGGCCGGGGAGCAGCGTCTCATGGAGATGTTGGACATTGTTTGAGCAGAGATCAGCAGATAAAAACTCTCTGCTCGGCGCTGAGGCTGCTGCTGCAGAGAGAAGACTGGAAGTTCCTCCACAGACTCTGTGCTCATGTCACAGGACGCTGCGTAATCCACCCAGGACCCTGGTAAACCAGGATTCATCGTGGATCGCTTTGTATGCCTACATGAATACACTCCGTTTAATATGATTGTTTACAATCGGATTGAAAAAACACCATGTAGACTGGGCCAATAATGTGTCGCGTGGGAAAGCTTGGGAAAAATGTTCTGGTACATTTGTGAGCTTTTGTTACTTTTTCCCCACTGTACCGAAAAACGTACCGAACCGTGACCCTTCCACCGAGGTAGGTACCGTACCGAGGCTTTTGTGTACCGTTATACCCCTAGTAGACAGTAAGGAAAGGCAAGGGTGATCTTAAAGCTCGGGTAGGCGATGTTGTCCAACAGCACTTTCTGTCACACTGAGTGAAATGCTCCTTGCCCCCTGGGCATAATGTTTTCTGTACACATAATACATTATGTGGACGGAAAAAGGTGCGGAAAAAATCTGACAACTGTAGCGGCCACAGGACAGTAAAAACTCCGACCAATCGTAAGGTGCGGACCGCTCTTAAGGAACCAATCAGATGCCGTGCTCCGCTGTCTGAACAGCCCCGTCTGCTCCGCTCCATCTGTGTGTGTGTGTGTGTGTGTGTGTGTGTGTGTGTGTGTGTGTGTGTGTGTGTGTGTGTGTGTGTGTGTGTGTGTGTGTGTGGGCAGCGCAGATCAGCTCACAAGAAGCCTCTCGGTAATCACGTCGTGCAACAAAGTATCATAGTACTGTGTGCAAAGCGCTGGTCAATTTACGTTTATGTGCTGTGAGAAACAGTGAACCCCGGACATCTCCTTGAATTTAAAAAACCCGTCTGGACGCCCCGGGCAGGACGTAAAAAGTGGACATGTCCGTGTAAAAGAGGATGGTCACGGGGCGGTCTCGTTGGTGGGGGTGTGGCGTTGGGCCAAGCACTGATTGGAGTAGAAGGAGCTTAGGGGGGAATGGCTTGAGGTGTACGACTTCCAAATCTTGCAGGATCTTCAACATCGTCTTCCCTAGCTTTAAGGGTTGGGTAACTTTAAAAGGTGAATTGCTGTATTTAAAAAATAAAGATATTAAATACATAAAGTTGTTTTGTACGTCTGCATGTCTTGTCATTATTATGTGAAACACACACTCATCAATACATTACAGTATTTCAGTTTGTCATTGCACAATCTGTAGGGGTCCGTGGTGATTCTTAAAGGGCAACTCCAGTTTTTTGACACCTGGACCTTATTTCTAGGTGTGTCATGCTCATATACTCACTCAGACAAACATGGTGCAGCTCGGAGTCCTTCAGAAGTTATTTAGATCCAACCGATTTAGCGGGGGCCACGGCAGGGGAGCTTCAGCGCGGGACATTATCTCTGCAAAATCGCTCATTTCGGCTATATTTCTTCATCTGTCGCCAGTGTTATAAAGTCAGCTCGTCCACCGTCTTCAGGTGGGTCAGCTGACAGTTTTCGCTAACTTAGCCACAATTAGCTCGGATGGGAACGTTGGAGCTCCTCTCCCCACCAGAGACGCACTCTGAGTCAGCTCTGCTCTGATGGGATCTGCTGCGCTTAGGTTAGCTCTTCTCTGAAAAGAAAAGCCTGGCGGGCCGCCAGGCCTATAAAGCGCGGGGGGAAACCCTGCCGCCCTCGCCTGCAGCAGCTGGGATCGGCTCCAGCCACTCGTGATCCTGAGAAGGACAAGTGGTATAGAAGATGGAAGGATGGTGTTGAAAATAAGATTCAGGTGTTCAAATGAAACACCCTGAGTGAAACAGAATTACACAATTCAAATTAAAAACAGGCCTAAAAAAAGGTTAAACAAAAACACTGAATGCCACAAATTTACTTGATGAGTGTAAAGATACATCACTTCTTAGTGTTCATGATACACTGGAAGTGTCAAAAATTTACACGGAAAATCTAATAAATTTACACACAGTGTTACAAAACAACAAAAAATGGTGTTAAAGACACTTTTATTGGTGATAAAATAACACTGTGGGTGTAAAAAAATTAAACACTATCAGGGAGTTAAAATGCTAACACTTTCAAAGTGTAAATTTAACTCAGAGTCCGTGAGAATTATATAAACACAGAAAAGGTGTTAAATTTAACACTATGGGAGTTGAAATAACACTTTCAATTTTGCTGTGTAGTGATGACATGTAGTGATGGACAGACACCGTGGAGCGGGAGAGAGAATGACCATTTGTTTTGCTCAGAAGTATCAACATTACTTTGACTCAGGAAGAGGTGGAGGAAAAAGAAAAAAATGACAGTGTCTGCTGTACAGAACATGTAGATGTTTATTGTGCTGGCTCTCGGAGGAGGCGGACGCCGTTTCTATCGTCCCTGTTGGCTCCTCCCTCCCTGTGGTCTCTGCTGCTCTCTGTCTCGTCTGTTTTGCTGGAGGAATCACTGGACTTGGTTTTTCAAACAAACCAAATATCAACCATGGAGCTGATCAGCTGGTCTCTCTACGCAATTGATACGAGTTTTTCAACAAAGAGCAGAGGAGCGGGGGATCCTGTCTGTCCGGACGGGACTCGGCATGCTGGGTATGTGATGGATGCCCGGGAGAAGTGGAGGGGGTCACATGGCTGGACCCCTGTCCGTCGAGGTCATTGTGAATGTGTACATTTTCGGATTGATGCTGATCGGCCTGCTGCTGATTGGCCGGTGCTGCGACCTGATCCTCTGGAGGATTAAGAAGACCGCCGCCACAAAAGACGTCCAAGGGAGGACGGTCTTTTCAAATCAACGGGCAAAAGCTGCGACTGACCGCTTGTGCGAACTCTTTCGAAAGGCGGAAAATTTGGGTTATGGACGACTGAGTTGGAGGTCACCATCACCAAGAGGGTTAAACTTCAGCTTCTGTCTGAAAGTGGAGAACCGAGCAAAGGAAGGTCAAACAGCTCCTTCCACCAAAACAAGAACCTTGTGATTGTGTCTGGCGCCCTGGAAGACTAAACATCTCCCTGTTTCATATTCCCACTGTAGACTGTGAATCTTTTATTTTATTTCTGTATTTCATTGTGTGGATGGACCCACTCCTCGATTACAGCCTGTGGAGTATCTGCGAGGATGAATTGTTTTCATCATGTCTGTCTGTGCCAGCTGTGCAGCAAGGAACAAGAAAACACTGCTGAGAGAAATTTAAAAGTTACAGAGGACCATGTGCTGGAGCTTATTTCCACCTCTGATGGTCTAAGCAGGGCAAGCTCTATCCTGTCTGACCACACACACCTAGAGCAGAATCTGTTCAGCCTGCTGCCATCTGGGAATACGGAACAGGGACAGAAGACACAGATCCCGGACAAGCCGAAGACACAGATCCAGAACAAGCCCAAGACACAGATCCAGGACAAGCCGAAGACACAGATCCAGGACAAGCCGAAGACACAGATCCAGGACAAGCCGAAGACACAGATCCAGAACAAGCCCAAGACACAGATCCAGGACAAGCCGAAGACACAGATCCAGGACAAGCCCAAGACACAGATCCAGGACAAGCTGAAGACACAGATCCAGGACAAGCCCAAGACACAGATCCAGGACAAGCTGAAGACACAGATCCAGGACAAGCCGAAGACACAGATCCAGGACAAACTATGTTAAAAGTTTTTATAAGGGAGCAACAAGACTTCTGAATACCAAACAATGACACCAATGAGGTGCAATAAGGCCCATAAGTGCATATATAAGCACAAATAAGCACAAATTCACAAAAATGCATACTATTTATTCCACGGTTTTTTCCTCATTTAAGTACTTTTTTGCTTTGTGCACTGCAGGGGATGCCTCACACAATTTCACTGTAAAATATCACTTTCAAATGATTTTTTTTGTACATTGACTTTTTCTATAAAATTTACTTTTCTCTCAGATTGAGTTAAGTCCAAAAGTATGGAGGATGCATCTCTCGTGTGAGACATTTAAGCTGAAACAGCAGCAGTTAACATCAGATAAGACTGTCTGGTTTTGTTACAAGCCATTGAATTGATGTGTGTCATAGAGGATATCTTTCAGCTCACCGGCAACTTCCACAATGTCCCCAGGCACAATGTCTCGGGCTCTGACTCTCTGGACGCTCTTCTTGTCCTGTCGGTACACCTTACCCATCTCAGGCTCGTACTCCTTCAGGGCTTCAATGGCATTCTCTGCATTGCGCTCCTAAAACGAAAGGAGTGTGCAAACATGTGAGAAAGTTGTTGAAGCTTTATTGAGCTGCAGATCTGTTCATGTTCAAGCGACATAATCAGTTAATCTTCAGACAGACTTACTGGTGTCATTTCGTACATTTTTCACCGATATCTGATGAGGGGAACAAAAAACTACAGAGGCTACAAAGTATGTCAATACAGCTCATTCTTTTCCGGTCAGTTTTTCGTGAGAGTCACAAAGCAGCTCCTGACTTCACTTGAAGCTTTGTATCTTTAGTTTTGAAAGTAAAGATCAAGGACAATATATAACAATCTTGGACAGAAAATTATCAACCCACCCTTATTTATTGTTATAATCTGGGATAAACTGAGGAAACCTGAGGGAAAAAGTACAGCTGCCTTTGTTCCCTCAGGTTTAGTGACATCTTGAGGTTTCTCTTTCTGTGATGTGTGCATGAATTCCTGTAGCAGGAATGCTGGCTCACGCTGGTGAGCTCTGTGGTCAGCTAAGAGACCTGAAACTACCACTGACACATGAACACCACATGAACACAAATGTGCTCTGGATCATCTAAACTTCAACTGTGAGTTGCTACTACAAGTCCAGTTTTGCCAAAAGCTTTGTGTCAAAAAGCCACTCATGTTCAAAGAGGCGAGGCATCTTCAAATAAAGAATGTCACAATAAAACTCAGTGGCCTTCATTTATCAAATGGTTGTACAGCGGTAAACGGGCGTACGGCTGTCGTATGGCCATATGAAAGGCGGGATCGGCATTTATCAATATGATCGTGATCGTACGGAAAGATGAAATCTCACAGTCGGTCTGACATCGAGTACGCAAGTTTGAGTCAGCGTGGATTTTCGGTGCAGTGCAGAAAAACCTGGTGGAGCGTGAAAATAATTATAAAGCAAACCTCAAATATGTCAAAGCACAAGCAGCACAGATTCAACACAGACTAAAAAGTAAAAGAATAAAAAAATTTAATAATGCCCGTACATAATATCTAATAAAATCCCGCCTTGTGGGATTAATGAAGGATTTTTAACTTTCAAAAACTCCGCTGGCCCAGCCTGCCACGGAGATGAGCGCAGTTTTAACAGTGCAAAAAGAGGAACGCACTGCTGCAGAGCAGCTTCAGACACTCAGAACCAGAGGGGGAAATGCTGCTGTT
Source organism: Salarias fasciatus (assembly GCF_902148845.1). NCBI lineage: Eukaryota > Metazoa > Chordata > Actinopteri > Blenniiformes > Blenniidae > Salarias > Salarias fasciatus. The sequence goes on along the minus strand of NW_021941398.1, from coordinate 186,846 downwards.
CAGCCCCGAAAAGGTGTGTGACTTTGTGTGTAACTGCTTGTGCAGTTTTACACAATATTGCACTGGCCAACAGAGTTACTTTTGTACCGGTGCCACGAGAGGACCCGATGTTGGAACCAGCAGAGACCAGATGATGGAGTGCGGAGGTGGAGCAGGTCTGTGAGGGGTGGAGGGCCAGATGATGGAGAGCTCTGAAGGTGATCAGGAGGAGTTTGAAGTGGAGCGCTGGGGGACGGGGAGCTGGTGGAGGACCGGGAGGATGTGCTGTCAGAGAGGGTGTGGTGAGGAGGCGGGCAGCGGAGTTCTGAATGTACTGTAGTTTATTGAGGGTTCTAGATGGAGAACCGTAGAGAACGCTGCTGCAGTCGTGGATTCTGGAAGTGATGAAAGCCTGGATTAAAGTTTCAGCAGCATAGAAGGAGAGTGATGGGCGGAGTCAGAGAGTGATGGGCGGAGTCCAGCTATGTTTCTGAGGTGGAAGAATGCAGTCTGGGTTCTGTGTTTGATGTGGGGGTCGAATGACAGAGCGGGGACCAGGAGAACACCGAGGTTGCGGATCAGCGGGGATGGAGAGAGTGTGGAGTTCTCAAAGTTCAAGGTGAACTGTTGTGCGGATTTGGTGATGTTGTGAGGACCGATGATGATGATGATGATGTCTGTTTTGTCACTGTTTAGTTTGAGAAAGTTGTGATTCGTCCATGTTTTGATGTCTGTGAGGCGCTGGGTGAGGGGGGGGTGAATGTTGGAGTGTATGGATGTGGTGGAGAGTTGTATGTCGTCAGCGTAGCAGTGGAAGCGGAGACCGTGACGACGGATGATGTTGCCGAGGGGGAGGATGTAGAGGATGAAGAGGAGAGGACCAAGCACCGAACCTTGGGGAACGCCCTGTGGCGGGGGGGCTGTGGAGGAGGAGCAGCGGTGGATGAGGACGGACTGTTGACGATGGGAGAGGTACGACTGGAACCAGGACGGAGCGGAGCCGGTGATGAGGGTGGATTTGAGGCGAGACAGGAGGACGGAGTGGCTGATGGTGTGGAAGGCTGCAGTGAGGTCCAGGAGGACGAGGATGCTGAGATGGGCGGAGTCAGAGGAGAGGAGGAGATCATTGGTGGTTTTTAATAGAGCTGTTTCAGTGCTGTGTTTTGGACGGAAGCCGGACTGGAAGGGTTCATGTAGACTGTTGGAGCTGAGGTGGGTTTGGAGTTGGGAAGAAATGACTCGTTCTAGGACTTTGGACAGAAAGGGAAGGTTGGAAATGGGCCGGAAGTGTGCAGGGTTGTCGGGGTGGAGACCAGGTTTTTTGAGGAAGGGGGTGATGGCAGCTGGCTGGAGAGACTGTGGGACAGATCCGGATGAGAGGAGGAGTTTCTGATTTGAGTGGTGAGTGGAGGGATTATGGGAAGACAGGTTTTAATGAGTGAGGAGGGAATGGGATCCAGGGAGCATGTTGGAGTTTTAATGCCAGAAAAAGTTCGTGTTAACTGAGCAGAGGAAATGGTGAGAAGTGAGAGAACTGTGGACAGGAAGCAGGGGGTGGGGGTGGGGGGGGGGGGGGGGGGGGGTCAGGTGGAGCAGTGGGGGCGGCAGAGAGGTCAATGGAACTGTAAATGGTGTCAATTTTAGACTGAAAGAAAGACTGAAAACTATTGCATGTGTCGGTGGTGAATGAGGATGAAGTGTTGTTACTGGGCTTGAGAAGTGTGTTGATGGTGGTGAAGAGAGCCTTGGGGTTACTGGAGCCGGAGTGGATGAGGTTGGAGTAGTAACAGAACCGAGCAGAGCTGAGAGCATCTTGTACTGCTGAATGTATTCTGTGTAGATTTGTAAACGTACAGTAAGACCAGATTTTCTGCACAGTCTCTCAAGCTGGCGCTTGCGAGATTTCATCTGATGGAGCTCGGGGTGTACCAGGGGGCTGTGAGGGTGATGGAGCTGGGGGGTGTACCAGGGGGCTGTGAGGGTGATGGAGCTGGGGGGTGTACCAGGGGGCTGTGAGGGTGATGGAGCTGGGGGGTGTACCAGGGGGCTGTGAGGGTGATGGAGCTGGGGGGTGTACCAGGGGGCTGTGAGGGTGATGGAGCTGGGGGGTGTACCAGGGGGCTGTGAGGGTGATGGAGCTGGGGGGTGTACCAGGGGGCTGTGAGGGTGAGGGAGCTGGGGGGTGTACCAGGGGCTGTGAGGGTGATGGAGCTCGGGGTGTACCAGGGGGCTGTGAGGTGATGGAGCTGGGGGGTGTACCGGGGGCTGTGAGGTGATGGAGCTGGGGGGTGTACCAGGGGGCTGTGTGGGTGATGGAGCTCGGGCGTGTACCAGGGGGCTGTGTGGGTGATGGAGCTGGGGGGTGTACCAGGGGGCTGTGAGGGTGATGGAGCAGCTCGGGGGTGTACCAGGGGGCTGTGTGGGTGATGGAGCTCGGGGGTGTACCAGGGGGCTGTGAGGGTGATGGAGCTCGGGGGTGTACCAGGGGCTGTGAGGTGATGGAGCTGGGGGGTGTACCAGGGGGCTGTGTGGGTGATGGAGCTCGGGCGTGTACCAGGGGGCTGTGTGGGTGATGGAGCTGGGGGGTGTACCAGGGGGCTGTGAGGGTGATGGAGCAGCTCGGGGGTGTACCAGGGGGCTGTGTGGGTGATGGAGCAGCTCGGGGGTGTACCAGGGGGCTGTGAGGGTGATGGAGCTCGGGGGTGTACCAGGGGGCTGTGTGGGTGATGGAGCTGGGGGGTGTACCAGGGGGCTGTGAGGGTGATGGAGCTGGGGGGTGTACCAGGGGGCTGTGAGGGTGATGGAGCTCGGGGGTGTACCAGGGGGCTATGAGGGTGATGGAGCTGGGGGGTGTACCAGGGGGCTGTGTGGGTGATGGAGCTGGGGGGTGTACCAGGGGGCTGTGAGGGTGATGGAGCTGGGGGGTGTACCAGGGGGCTGTGAGGGTGATGGAGCTCGGGGGTGTACCAGGGGGCTATGAGGGTGATGGAGCTGGGGGGTGTACCAGGGGGCTGTGTGGGTGATGGAGCTGGGGGGTGTACCAGGGGGCTGTGAGGGTGATGGAGCAGCTCGGGGGTGTACCAGGGGGCTGTGAGGGTGATGGAGCTCGGGGGTGTACCAGGGGGCTGTGAGGGTGATGGAGCAGCTCGGGGGTGTACCAGGGGGCTGTGAGGGTGATGGAGCTGGGGGGTGTACCAGGGGGCTGTGAGGGTGATGGAGCAGCTCGGGGGTGTACCAGGGGGCTGTGAGGGTGATGGAGCTGGGGGGTGTACCAGGGGGCTGTGTGGGTGATGGAGCTGGGGGGTGTACCAGGGGGCTGTGAGGGTGATGGAGCTGGGGGGTGTACCAGGGGGCTGTGTGGGTGATGGAGCTGGGGGGTGTACCAGGGGGCGGTGAGGGTGATGGAGCTGGGGGGTGTACCAGGGGGCTGTGTGGGTGATGGAGCTGGGGGGTGTACCAGGGGGCTGTGAGGGTGATGGAGCTGGGGGGTGTACCAGGGGGCTGTGAGGGTGATGGAGCTGGGGGGTGTACCAGGGGGCTGTGTTGGTGATGGAGCTGGGGGGTGTACCAGGGGGCTGTGAGGGTGATGGAGCTGGGGGGTGTACCAGGGGGCTGTGTGGGTGATGGAGCTCGGGGGTGTACCAGGGGGCTGTGAGGGTGATGGAGCTGGGGGTGTACCAGGGGGCTGTGTGGGTGATGGAGCTGGGGGGTGTACCAGGGGGCTGTGAGGGTGATGGAGCTGGGGGGTGTACCAGGGGGCTGTGAGGGTGATGGAGCTCGGGGGTGTACCAGGGGGCTGTGAGGGTGATGGAGCAGCTCGGGGGTGTACCAGGGGGCTGTGAGGGTGATGGAGCTGGGGGGTGTACCAGGGGGCTGTGAGGGTGATGGAGCTCGGGGGTGTACCAGGGGGCTGTGAGGGTGATGGAGCTCGGGGGTGTACCAGGGGGCTGTGAGGGTGATGGAGCAGCTCGGGGGTGTACCAGGGGGCTGTGAGGGTGATGGAGCTGGGGGGTGTACCAGGGGGCTGTGAGGGTGATGGAGCTGGGGGGTGTACCAGGGGGCTGTGTGGGTGATGGAGCTGGGGGGTGTACCAGGGGGCTGTGAGGGTGATGGAGCAGCTCGGGGGTGTACCAGGGGGCTGTGAGGGTGATGGAGCTGGGGGGTGTACCAGGGGGCTGTGAGGGTGATGGAGCTGGGGGGTGTACCAGGGGGCTGTGAGGGTGATGGAGCAGCTCGGGGGTGTACCAGGGGGCTGTGAGGGTGATGGAGCTGGGGGGTGTACCAGGGGGCTGTGAGGGTGATGGAGCTGGGGGGTGTACCAGGGGGCTGTGTGGGTGATGGAGCTGGGGGGTGTACCAGGGGGCTGTGAGGGTGATGGAGCTGGGGGGTGTACCAGGGGGCTGTGAGGGTGATGGAGCAGCTCGGGGGTGTACCAGGGGGCTGTGAGGGTGATGGAGCTCGGGGGTGTACCAGGGGGCTGTGAGGGTGATGGAGCTCGGGGGTGTACCAGGGGGCTGTGAGGGTGATGGAGCAGCTCGGGGGTGTACCAGGGGGCTGTGAGGGTGATGGAGCTGGGGGGTGTACCAGGGGGCTGTGAGGGTGATGGAGCTGGGGGGTGTACCAGGGGGCTGTGTGGGTGATGGAGCTGGGGGGTGTACCAGGGGGCTGTGAGGGTGATGGAGCAGCTCGGGGGTGTACCAGGGGGCTGTGAGGGTGATGGAGCTGGGGGGTGTACCAGGGGGCTGTGAGGGTGATGGAGCTGGGGGGTGTACCAGGGGGCTGTGAGGGTGATGGAGCAGCTCGGGGGTGTACCAGGGGGCTGTGAGGGTGATGGAGCTGGGGGGTGTACCAGGGGGCTGTGAGGGTGATGGAGCTGGGGGGTGTACCAGGGGGCTGTGAGGGTGATGGAGCAGCTCGGGGGTGTACCAGGGGGCTGTGAGGGTGATGGAGCTGGGGGGTGTACCAGGGGGCTGTGAGGGTGATGGAGCTGGGGGGTGTACCAGGGGGCTGTGTGGGTGATGGAGCTGGGGGGTGTACCAGGGGGCTGTGAGGGTGATGGAGCTGGGGGGTGTACCAGGGGGCTGTGAGGGTGATGGAGCTCGGGGGTGTACCAGGGGGCTGTGTGGGTGATGGAGCTGGGGGGTGTACCAGGGGGCTGTGAGGGTGATGGAGCTGGGGGGTGTACCAGGGGGCTGTGAGGGTGATGGAGCTGGGGGGTGTACCAGGGGGCTGTGTGGGTGAGAGAGACTGTCTTTGTGTTGGCGGGGGCGAGTTCATGGAGGCAGGAGGAGAGAGTGTTGCTGTAATGAGAGACCAGATCAGAGGGCTGTCGGACGGGGTGGAGGGGGAGGGGGTCAGTTTGGTGGTGAGGAGGCTGACAGTGCAGGTGGAGCGATGGATTGGAGGTTTCTGAAGGTTATTTCACGTTTTGTTTTGGGGGCTGTGAGAGGAATGTGTCTGCTGAATGTGATGGCGAAGTGGTCCGATATGTTGAGGTTACTGCTGGAGACGTGGTCTACAGTGGGACCAGTGGAGCAGACGAGATGGAGAATATGGCTGTGATTGTGTGTGGGAAGATGTACATACTGAGTGATATTGAAGCAGGTGAGAAGGTCCAGGAGTTCAGCAGCAGGTTTGGAGTTGGATTGTCAATGTGAAAACTGAAGTCACCGAGCAGAAGGAGGGATGAGGAGATGGAACTTAACTGGGTCAGAAAGTCTGAGTTCTGACAGGAAGGAGGTGTTGGGCTTTGGGGGACGGTGGATGACAGCAGTGAAGTGGAGAGGGACCGGACAGTCTGAAGGCAGGGTGTTCCAAGGGGTGGGTGTTTGAGAGGGATATGGGAGTTAATTTAATGTCCTTATTGAAAATGACTGCAGTGCCGCCACCCTGTCCATCTGAACGGGGGTTTTCAATGTAGGTGAATCCAGGAGGTGTGGTCTGATTCAGTGCGAACTAGTCCATGGGTTTGTGGCAGGTTTCAGTCAAACAGAGAAAATCCAGTTTATTGTCGGTGATGTATTCATTTAGAATGGAGTGAGCCGGTGTAGAGGAGGGAGAGACTGAGGTGAGTGCTGGCTGTGTGCTGTGGGTCCCGGGGGAGAGGGCGGAGACTGGTCCGACTCACATGTGGATTGTTGTGATGACGTAATGCGGAAGTGGCTGAACGGTGAGACCAGATGGAGGGGATGGCGTTTTCAGAGGCGATGTGGTGGGAGAATGAGCGTCCAGATCCCCGATGAGGAGGACGGGAGCTGGGAGGAGTCCGAGGTGCTGGAGAGAGGCGGCGCAGGCCGGACGGAGCACTGCAGCGGCGGCATGCTCCGAGCGGCAGGTGCTAGCAGGGAGCTAGCATTAGCTTCAGACCGGCGGAGCTGGATACTGGCGGGATGAGGCTGATGATTACATCCAGGGAGGCAGAGAGAGCCGACAGGAGTCCACAGGATGTAAGTCATCGCCCAGCAGGGAGTCCTGGAAGGCCGAAGCCTGGGGTCCAGTCTGAGGACGGGCTGTCTGTCTCACTGTGGGGCTGTGGGACCAGCGGGACACTCGTCCTACCACCGGACCGGACGCACCGGGATCGTTAGATCCTGGGCGGACAGTCAGTGGGACAGAGGCCAGATTGACATGACAGTGAGGGACACCACTCCGGATGATAGAAGACAAGACAGACACCATCAGATGGAATAGCTGTGTGGGACAGCCACCGGACAGGAGCCGGGGGGACAGGAGCCGGCGGGACAGGAGCCGGGGGGACAGGAGCCGGGGGGACAGGAGCCGGGGGGACAGGAGCCGGGGGGACAGGAGCCGGCGGGACAGGAGCCGGCGGGACAGGAGCCGGCGGGACAGGAGCCGGGGGGACAGGAGCCGGGGGGACAGGAGCCGGGGGGACAGGAGCCGGGGGGACAGGAGCCGGGGGGACAGGAGCCGGGGGGACAGGAGCCGGCGGGACAGGAGCCGGGGGGACAGGAGCCGGGGGGACAGGAGCAGCAGCGGTAAGCCAGTTGTTGGAAGTGGTTTATCCTGATGATCGTGATAAAGTCCTTAGAGCGTGATCAGGAACCAGGGGAGAGAGGACCGTGTCAGAGCTTAATGGCATCACAGACGGAGCGGCAGCCAACGTGCGCCAGCGTCCGCCATCTTGAAAAAAAGTGTGCGATGCAACATGCGAGCACTGCAGCTCTGTGCGATTCAGTAGTATTGAACTGTGTGCAGCCATGAAGGCTGGACACACACACACACACACACACACACACACACACACACACACACACACACACACACACACACAAATGAGACAAACTACAGAGAGACTGAGAAACTGATGGAACAGGAAAAGCTCGGTGTAAACAGTTTACCTGCCAGACTCCAACTATAGCGTTAGCAATAAGGATGAGGAGGATGACGAAGGGTTCAACAAAGGCCGTGATTGTCCCCTCACCTTCTTCAAACCAGGCCAGGGTCTGCAGCACAGCAGAGACCAATCAGAACCAGACAATTATGTGTGTGCATGTGTGTGTGTTGCTGCTTACAAAAGAGATGCATGCAGCGAGCAGCAGGATTCGAACCAACAGGTCCTCAAACTGCTCCAGCACCAGCTCCCACAGTGACTTCCCTGTAGACGACGTGCACGCGTGCGCACACACACACACACAGACACACACAGCCGTCAGGGACTCACAGAGAACAGCAGGTTCTTCTTGTCTTCTTATTCTTGTCACACACTGCACTGCTGCCCTGTCAGGGTTCTGTCTTCATTAAATATAATAACTAGTACAGGGATTCCATTAAAAAAAATGTATTGAGTTGGAGGCCTTGTAAATATACTCAACAAAAATATAAACACAACACTTTTGTTTTTGCTCCCATTCTTCATGAGATGGACTCAAAGATCTAAAATTCATTCCAGATACACAATATTACCATTTCTTTCACACATTGTTCACAAATCTGTCTAAATGTGTGATAGTGAGATAATTCATCCCACCTCACAGGTGTGCCACATCCAGATGCTCTTCAGACACCATGGTTCATGGTTTGGATTCCTATACACAGGCCAGTGGTTATTTTTCCTACCTTGACATGTTTCGGCTGCCAAGCTGCAGCCTTCCTCAGAAGTGTCACGTGATGTTGTCTGGTCAGCTGATTTATACAGGTTTTGGCGCCAGCTTCCTGCTGGGTGCAGTAGGATGACAGCGCCATCTGCAGTCCGACTTCTTCAGCCGAAACATGTCAAGGTAGGAAAAATAACCACTGGCCAGTGTATATGAATCCAAACCATGAATACAAAAAAAGGCCTAATGAACCTGATCAGACACCATGGTTAGTGCACAGGTGAGCCTCAGACTGTCACAATGAAAGGCCACCCTGAAATGTGCATTTTTTTTTTTTTTTGCTTTATTGGGGGTCTGGGGACTCAGAACCAGTCCGTCTCTGGTGTGACCACCATTCGCCTCATGCAGTGCAACACATCTTCTTCACACAGAGTTTATCAGATTGTCGGTTGTGGCCTGTGGAATGTCGGTCCACTCCTCCTCCAAGGCTGGGCCAAGCTGCTGGATATTAGTGGGAAGTGGTCCACGCTGTCGTATACGCCGGTCAGGCACATCTCAGACAAGCTCAATGGGTGACATGTCCGGTGAGATGCTGGACTGCAAGAACTGGGACATTTTCAGCTTCCAAGAATTGTGTACAGATCCTTGCAACATGGGGCCGTGCATGATCCTGCTGAAACATGAGGCGATGTGTGAAGAAGACATGTTGCACTGCATGAGGCGAATGGTGGTCACGCCAGAGACGGACTGGTTCTGAGTCCCCAGACCCCCAATAAAGCAAAACAAAAACAAAAAAAAAACTGCACATTTCAGGGTGGCCTTTTATTGTGACAGTCTGAGGCTCACCTGTGCACTGATCATGGTGTCTGATGAGCATCTGGATGTGGCACACCTGTGAGGTGGGACGGATTATCTCACTATCACACATTTAGACAGATTTATGAACAATGTTTGAAAGAAATGGTAATATTGTGTATCTGGAATGAATTTTAGATCTTTGAGTCCATCTCATGAAGAATGAGAGCAAAAACAAAAGGGTTGTGTTTATATTTTTGTTGAGTGTAGTTAATATCAATTACTCATTTTGATTACAAAACAATATTTACCAAAATGTGCATCTTTTTTTTTTTTTACTGAAAAGGATTTTATGGACAACTGATGGACAAAGACATTAATGTAAGCTCAAGTTTGTTTAATGTCTGTAAAATGGCATTTTTATTCAAAAACAGTAGGAAAAACCCATAGAAACTATCCCTGGCCAAAATGGAACACGCCTAAAATTAAAGTGTCATAAGAGGCACTTTTTCAGAAGAGCTTTGAATGTAGCCGGTTAAAAAAAAAGTCAGAAACAGGAGAAACTGTTTTGAAACACTTTGCAATAATGGCTGTAAAGGTGAAATTAAGATTTTTGTGGAGTTCCGGTCAGGACAGCTTAGAATGAGAAAATCAAAGATGGTGCACTCACCTTGTTCAGCTGGCAGCTCTGAAAGGAGAGAAACGAACAAGGTGTAAAAACACAATTAAGTGAGAAAATACACACATTGACGTTTGGTAGATAATCTGCTTGTGGCAGCAGTGCTTCGGGGCATCAGCTGGTCTCTGCTCCAGCAGTAATTTTGTGTTTTGGCCAAAATTTCATGGCACACAATTTTGTGGAATGAAAAAATGAAAAAGTTAAATTTTAAGATGCACAAACTAAAAGTTTAAAGTTTGAAGAACACAAAGAGGCACTGTGCTGTGATATTGTAAAGTTTGACCCTCTGGCCCTATGGGAGCTGCCACTTCATGTAACAATGGATGGAGACGAGGAGAGAGCCAACGCTCCTGGATCCCACAAGTCTTACCAGCCGATACTAAACAATGGTGAGAAGACTGCAGATCAGACAAAAACCTGCACACTACGTGGGTTCACTATGCCTTGCACTTCATGAAAGAAAGCAGTGTCACAGAAATTTAAGCCAGAGATCACCAGCAGAGTTCAACTCCTCCTATGAACCGAGCTGGTTCACAAGGCAGTTATTACAATGTGAGATATTTGAAAACAATCAGAAATTCACATCGTTTAACAAAATAGTTAAAAAGATGAAACTTCAGTCATGTAAAACTGATTTGAGCCATGTTGTTTAACAGGAATAACTTTAATGTGTCTCTGACAGCTCATGCTACAGCATTAGGATGCACACACCTAGTCACAGTTTTAGCCTCTGTCCGGGTATGTGGGTCAACAAAACAAAAAACGTACAACTGAAGTGCCCTTTCAGAACCCCCAGTTAACAAAAACACCACCTTGAACAGCCTCCCCAACTTCCGTCAAGACGGCCACCAAAACCATGCACCGTGTCCGCTGCCAGCCTGACGTCTGCTCAGTCTATCCATGAAACTGCTCATTGTCTGCCCCCTGAAGGTAAGGTAAGGTAAGGTACTTTATTGGTCATTATACAGTGAATGTACAACGAAATTTTGTTCTCTGCATTTAACCCATCCATCGATGCCACTGAAGCATTCCGTATGGAGCAGTGGGCAGCTGCGGGGAGCGCCCGGGGACCCATCTCCAGATGATCTCCCTGAAGCTTCTGCTGGCCCCGCAGAGGGAAGGGGGGATGCAATTATCACCTGCAGGTGACTCCAATCTCTAATTAACTCTCCCCAGAGTCCTCTCCCTCTGCCCTGCACCGAGGTTGGCCACACCCCACTACCACAGCATCTAATGTTCCAGATCTCCAGATCGCAGTAGACTGATGCCCTGAGGAGGATTTAGCTTTCATTTTCATTTAGGAAACAAGTTGACCTGATAGTTAATAACAACAAAGCATCTTTGGATAGTTTGTTTGCATTTAGGGCTGCAACTAATGATTATTTTTGTTGTACACTAAACTATCAATTACCATATTGGCCGGAATATAAGACGACTCTGATTATAAGACGACCCCTATTTTTCAAGCATCATTTTGTGAAATAAAAATAAAAATATGTTGAAGACAATAAGGTTACTCATAAAAGAACTTTTTTATTGTACAATTATTGTAAACCCAAAAACTCACAACAGGGTCAATATTTCACATGATTTAAGATTAAAAAAAAAATTATTGCAGTATTAAAAAATATATTCTCTTTTTCAAAATAAGCAACAATTAAGTAGCCTCAAAGGTTCAATAACTGCATTAAAAGCTGGTGTCTGGAGTTTCCGTTCGTTTCCAATGTTTGTATCATTTTTTAACAGAACTTAAAGCTCGGGTCGGCGATCTTGGAAAACTAGCATGTAGCACGAATGTAGCATCTCCCCAAGGCTCCGCCCAGCTCCCACCCCATTGGAGGAGCTCCGTTGGGAGCGAATGCACTGGACGCTGAAGCGCCACGCGCACGGAGTTTGTGATCGCCTCCAATGTCATTAACCTTTCTGACTGCTGCACACAACGCGCATAGGAGCGCAGCGCGCCGCTCTGCTTCCTTCTATTTTTCACGTGAGCCGCGAGCGCCGAGCGCCGAGAGCGCCTTGGCAACGCACTCTGAATCAGGGCCAGTGCACGCCATTGAAATGTACGAAGGGGGCTGGTAGAACGGCGAAGGGATTTGATTGGTTCCTGAAGAGCGGTCCGCGCGATACGATTGGTCGGAGTTTTTGCACTCCTGTGGCCGCGACAGTGGTCAGATTTTTTTCTGCACCTTTTTCCGTTCACATGATGTATTGACTTCTCCCAGGGGGCGAGGAGCATTTCACTCAGTATGACAAAAAATGCTTTTGGACAACATCGCCTACCCGAGCTTTAAATGTGTCGGTCTGGTTCGATACTACAATATAATATTAGCATAAAGCAATATAAACATGTATTTATGAGCCCCGCCTTCGTCTCATAGACCCCCATGTTATCAGAAAAAGCGCTGGTCAGCTTCAGCCAATAGATTTCAAGCTTCCGCTTTGTCATGCTGTCAATAACCGTGTGGAGCAGCCAGAGAGCACGGCCGCTCGCCCAGCAGAGAGTTAGCTCCGCAGCAGCTGCCGCGCTCACCTCGGATATATCCACTGTCTGCTGAACATCCACCGTAAACAGCTCAACATGGAGGATGTCTTGGAGACTCGGAGGCCCTCATTTACACCCGACGGATAATGCGCGTGCACAATTAAAGGGGCGTGGCTTGGTCGCTCATGAAAGCAGTGGGAGGGGGAACCTCCAGACGTTGGATTAAAAAAAAATCTCATTCTTTCAAAACTCTGGACACGAGCTTTAATGATGTAAATAACTTTATAACCATCAAGTTCAATTCAACAGAACATGAATAATTTTAATGAACGTTGGATTCAGTTTGGCCTGTAGAGAACAGTTCTTCAGAAAGAAAGCATGAAATTTCAGCTGGTCTGAGCGTTTATTACTATCTCCTCAAGACACTGTAAAGCTGAAACAAACCAGATATACATATAAGTGAACAAATACACAAGATGGATCACAACATACATCACTGTCTAAAAACAAAACAAAACAAGTCAGTATTTATAATCGAAGCCACTAGCTCAATGCTAACTATTAATGGAAACGCTATTGACATGCTAACGGAATCAGCATCTGCGTTGAAACTTCAAAACAAACTGACAAACTGACAAGTATCAATTTCACCTCTATCCTGAACATCTCTCTCTCTCTCTCGCTCTCTCTCTTAACTAGTATGTTACTGTTCTGTAAGGTGATGTTGGGAAAATGAGTCGTGGATTTATTGTAAAAATCTGTGAACCTGTGTCCACTTCAATGGAAATAAAATTATCTCTCCCCCCCACCCCTCTCTCTCTCTTTCCACTGTAGGAGACCAAAAAGTCAAAACACCAGAACCCTGGACCAAGAGGCTGTCTCTGAGGTGGACTAGAGCCGTGCTTGAGGGATCGTAGACAGAACATCAATCAGCTGATCCACTGAGACAGCCTGGATCCAATGGGTGGATTCTAACTGAGCATCAAACAAAACAGCTGCTCCACTGATTAATGGAGGAACCCGGACCCAGTGGGTGGAAGGTTTACTGAACCCCGGGTTCTACCATGTGGAACCGGCTCCCAGTTCTGATCCTTTCTGTTGTTTTGATGTAATTTCATTGTATTGCCACATGTCACTGATGATTGTTCCTCCTGTCGCCTCTGTACCCTGTGTTTATATATGAACTGTATGTAGATACAAGAACCTGTCTGTCCTATCTCCTTCTCTTTCTGTCCCCTCACCCCAACCGGGACAGCAGAAAACCGCCACCTCTGAGCCTGGTTCTGCAGGGTTCTCCTCCTCTGAGCCTGGTTCTGCAGGGTTCTCCTCTGAGCCTGGTTCTGCAGGGTTCTCCTCCTCTGAGCCTGGTTCTGCAGGGTTCTCCTCCTCTGAGCCTGGTTCTGCAGGGTTCTCCTCCTCTGAGCCTGGTTCTGCAGGGTTCTCCTCCTCTGAGCCTGGTTCTGCAGGGTTCTCCTCCTCTGAGCCTGGTTCTGCAGGGTTCTCCTCCTCTGAGCCTGGTTCTGCAGGGTTCTCCTCTGAGCCTGGTTCTGCAGGGTTCTCCTCTGAGTCTGGTTCTGCAGGGTTCTCCTCCTCTGAGCCTGGTTCTGCAGGGTTCTCCTCTGAGCCTGGTTCTGCAGGGTTCTCCTCCTCTGAGTCTGGTTCTGCAGGGTTCTCCTCCTCTGAGCCTGGTTCTGCAGGGTTCTCCTCTGAGCCTGGTTCTGCAGGGTTCTCCTCTGAGCCTGGTTCTGCAGGGTTCTCCTCTGAGTCTGGTTCTGCAGGGTTCTCCTCCTCTGAGCCTGGTTCTGCAGGGTTCTCCTCTGAGCCTGGTTCTGCAGGGTTCTCCTCCTCTGAGTCTGGTTCTGCAGGGTTCTCCTCCTCTGAGCCTGGTTCTGCAGGGTTCTCCTCTGAGCCTGGTTCTGCAGGGTTCTCCTCTGAGTCTGGTTCTGCAGGGTTCTCCTCCTCTGAGCCTGGTTCTGCAGGGTTCTCCTCTGAGCCTGGTTCTGCAGGGTTCTCCTCCTCTGAGCCTGGTTCTGCAGGGTTCTCCTCTGAGCCTGGTTCTGCAAAGGTTTCTTCCTGTTAAAAGGGAGTTTTTCCTTTCCACAGTGGCTTAAGCTGCTCATGTGGATCTGTTGGGTTTCTCTGTAAAAGTGTCTAGAAATGACCATGTTGTAATTGGCACTTTATAAATAAAGCTGAATTGAACTGAACATCAACTAAGTATACTCGAGTACTTACAGGCAGATATTTTTGATGCGCTGTTTGAAATGAACCTTAGAAAAACAAAGAGCAGCCACACTGCTCAGTCTTCTTCTCACACTGCTGCAGGCTGACACTCTGTCCAGCTCACTAGCTCCCCCTAATGGGGGGCGGAGCCACTGCATGAAGCAGAGGCAGCTCACCGCTACTTTGGCTCCATGTAGTCCTCCATTATAACACGTTCAACGTCACAAAAAGTGAAGGAGACGACCTTCACTTCACAGAGGGCGCAGGAGCAGCACTGAGACGGCGCAGGAGCGCGGACGCTTCCTGCTCTGTACAGAGCGGCGGCTAACGAGTGGCGCGCCGGTAGCGGTAAACTAGGAGCGGCGAGGCAGCAAGACGGCGGCACGGTTCCACCGGTAGCGTACCCGGGCACCAGGGACAGAGGCGTGTGCCCGTGGTACCGGTGTGGTACAGCGAGGCCGTGCCGCCAGCCCAACATGGCCGCAGCTTTGCACCGCCGACCTCGCCTGCACCCCCTGGTCGTGAAGGCGGACAGGATCGTCACCGACCTGCGGGAGGACATCCGCCGGCTGTCAGAGGAGCTCAGGGAAAAAGACGATCTGCTGGAGCAGGCCCGGACGCTGGCCGAAGGACAATCCATGATCATCTCGTCCTTCAGGAACAGCACCGCTCCAGCTCCCTGGCTCCTCCTGCTCGACACCAGACCATCAGCGCTCCTGGGCGGAGGTGGTGGTGCGGGGCCACAAGCCTTAGCCCACCGTGGCTTCGCCCCCAGTACCCCTCTCTAACCGCTTCCATGCCCTGGCGCAGTACGACAACGACAGCCCGGCGGGTGGTGAGGGTCCGCGGTCTGCTGCGGCCGCTGCTGCCTCCGCGCCCTCTGGCGGGTCCGCCGCTCCCCGCTACAACAACAACCAGGAAGTCACGCCGCCAGACACCACCAGGCCACGTCGTCGCTCCGCCACGGCCCTGGATCATAACACCTCAGCCCCGGAGACGGCTCTCTCCGCTGCGGTCCCGGCCCACTCCATCCCGGCCCCGGAGACGGATCCCTCCCCTGCAGCCCCGGAACACTCCGCCGCGGCCCTGGAGCCGGACCGCTCCCCGCCGGTCCCGGAGCGGCGGCGATTGCCCCGGACCGCGGCCTCCGCTGCCCGCCTGGGGCTGATCAGGGAGGCGGTGAGGAGGCACTCCGGGAGCCACCACCGCCGCGGGGAGAACCGGGACCACCGCTCCGGGGAGAACTGGAACCAAGACCAGGACCAGGACCACCGCTCCAGCAGCGAGGTTGCTGCCGGCGGCGCCGCTGCGCAGGTGGAGCGCTCCCCAGCCCCGGACACCCACGTCGTCTCCCCGCAGCCGCCCCGTCCCCTCTTCTCCCCCACGTCACTCCTGGTTGGGGACAGTAGCATCAGGAATATTCACTTTTTTAACGCCATCACGCGGCGTGTTCCTGGCGCTGCTGTCCCCACGATCCTCCACGGACTGCCGGAGCTCCTGCAGTCCCTCCCCTCCACTGTCCGCCGGGTCGTCGTCCACGTCGGCACTAACGACACGGCCCGGCGGCAGTCGGAGTCACCAAGCAGGATTTTAAAGACCTTTCTAACCTGTTGGAGAGCTGCGGGAGGTCGGTTTTTATCTCTGGACCTTTGCCGACCTTCTCCTGGGGCGCTGAGCTTCTCCAGACTGCTCAGCCACAACACCTGGCTCTCCAGCACTCCTGCTCAGCCTCCAGACTGCTCAGCCTCGACACCTGGCTCTCCAGCGCTCCTGCTCAGCCTCCAGACTGCTCAGCCTCGACACCTGGCTCTCCAGCGCTCCTGCTCAGCCTCCAGACTGCTCAGCCTCAACACCTGGCTCTCCAGCGCTCCTGCTCAGCCTCCAGCTTTTATTTCATTGACAATTTTAATCTTTTCTGGAACCGCCCAGCTTTTTATCACCAGGACGGACTTCACCCGAGCCGCTGGGCAGCTCCATTTTAGCAGGTAACATTCAGCACACAGTCCACACCCCCCGCTGACTGACTACCTGGAGGCCCCCCCATCCACCACACACCACACACACCCCTCACACACCTTCACTGCCCCTGGACATGCCACACACACCCCTCACACACCCTCACTGCCTCCGGACACACCACACACTGTCCACAGCGTCCCAGTCCTCTCCTCCTCCAGACACCATGTCCCCCGGACTGTTTTTAAACAACAAAAGACTCTTTTATCAGTGAAACTCCACCGAGAGCCACATCCAGCCCCCACCACCATTAACATGGCGCTGCTGAATGTGGCTCTCTCTTAAACAAATCTTTTATTATTAATGATCTCATTTTGGACAATAACTTAGACAGTCTGCTTTTAACTGAGACACGGCGGCACTGATGCTCCTCTTATCCTCACTGAGGCTTCCCCACCCAGTTTTAACCTTTTATATTCAACCAGACAGGGTAAGAGGGGTGCTTCCATTTTAAAAAATTCATTTAGCGTGTGTGCAGTGGCCTTTAATAGTTTTAGCTCCTTCGAGCACCACGCCTTTGTTTTTAGCAGTCCCCCGATCCTGTATTTAACAGTGTACAGACCCCCTCAGTACTCTAGTCTTTTTATCAGTGAATTTTCAGAACTTTTAACAATAATTCATTCTAAATATAGTAGAATTTTAATAAGTGGTGATTTTAACTTACATGTTGATTGTAGAGCCCTCTCCCTTCCCTATAGGGCTGCTACACTGAGTTCCTTGAGGGTGTAGAGGGAGAATCGTTTTGGACGCGTGCCCGCACGGCACTTCAAAGGGTCCACACTCTCTCCACGGTGGGTGCTGTGACCCATTTATTTTCCATGTGTCAAGAATTTCATGATCCATACAGCACGAACACCCTCCACACGCCGCTTGGACATGGTGAAAAACTGTTTCCTGTCCCTCTATGCACACCTGCACCCAATCACCTGAGTGCCTTGTTTATGCCCTTATACTGCTCCCCCTGGTGGTGAATGAAAGAAATCAGTGTGTGTTGGATGAGCAGTTCTTATATTTCCTTTTGCCTTTGCAGCAGGTTGCAGAGTGTTGATGTTTCGCCATATCCCTGAAGTGGTGGAGCTGGAGCGATGTTTTGCAGTAACGGAGGATCCACAACGAGGTTGCTTGAGGTCTTTTCATACCTTGTTTTACTGCATTGACTGAACATTGATCTTGTGCTGCATTCCAATATGCAGGTTGCGTTTGTTGCTGAGGTGGCTGTGGCTGAGGGTTCGCATAGGCAGGTTGACATTCCTCTGCTTGTGGGTTAAGAGCTGTGGCTGGTTCCTTTGGTCTTGCTCCTTTTTCAAAATATGACTCCATTCCGTCAGATTGTGCCTTTGAGAGTGTTTTGTGGCTGGAAACTGTTAATACTGCTAACTTAGCAGCCGACGCAGCCATTTCAGTTTGGAGCTCCAGTCTTTCTTTCCTCTTTCTCAGCTCTTCTGCCTAGTCCTCCAGAGCGTGTCACAGCGAACGTGAACTGAGGTGTTAAAACACATCTTCTTGCTCTTTACAGGTAAGAAGGGAGAGTTAGAACTGTGTGATTGATAGATGAATATGTTTTGTTTGATTTCATGATTTCGGTCGCATGTTCTGTAATATTGTTTATTAATGTTTCTTGATCGACTGACGGGATGTGCTACAAACGGCTAATAGTTAGTACTGGTTGCCTAGCGACCACAAGCCGTTGAGAAGCGGGGCTGAAGAAACATGAACTTGCGCTGTTCGGGAGAAGTTAAAGGACACATCAATTAATAATTTAGAATAGACACATGATTGATTTGGTTAATTTAACAATTTTTGGTTGACATGATTGGCTGTATATAACCTGTATATAAGAAACAATGTTCAATGAATGACTAAACTGGTCTGAATAGCGATGCTGCAGACATGATTTATTTAGGGACCGAGCCCTCCGGGCATGGTGGCCTTCGGCAACCATGCCCGGAGGGCAAGGTCTCTATTGTTATTCGTTTGTTTCTTAGATATTATTATGCACCCCCCCACCTTTGACCCCAAATTTGACCCCCTAAACATGCACGAAAACTCACCAAATTTGGCACGCACATCATGACCGGCGAAAAATTTTATAAAATGGAAAAATCAACCCCATCTGCTCTCTAGCGCCACCTAGAAACATTAAAATTCTCGCTACGGTCCGTAGGAATGTCGTAGAGAGATCAAACCAACGCTCACACGTTCATCTCATCAATATCTACATTTCAAGTGGCAACTGCGGGTAAACCGTGACTCCTTTCAACACACTGAGCACACGTGAAGCGTAAGCAGGTTCATCCGAACAAGATGATGTAACGTAAGTGTTAAAAATTTCATGTTATATGTACGTTTTCACAGGTATGAAAAGGTGTGCGCTCTGCATTTTTTTGCTCTCAGTTATAATGGAGCCGGATGGGGAAAAATCTCGCGTTTCTCACAAGCTGAGGCCTCTACGGTCCAAACAAAGTCTGACTGCTCTGAAAGCCTCACCAAATGAAAGACAACTAAATTTCTTATCAAATGATGATAAGTGATATTTTATGTTCAGTTTTGCCAAACAGGAAAGGAACAAGGATCAGTTGTTTCCCAAACAGAAACTTTAATTTTCTCCTCTCTCCACTCTAACAGACATGACCATATATGGGCATACGGTGCAGTTACACAGCTGACAGCAGCTGTCAATCAAACTCTTGACTCTCAGAGGCTGTGTTCGAAACCGCATACTTACCTACTACTCACTACTCACAACTAACTTATTGAGTATGCAGTGTGTTTACACTGGCAGTATGCGATTTTGAGTATGCGAGAAGTTCCCGGATGCATACTGCATTCGCCAGAAATGTTGAGTATACATCGTGTGTTCACTACTCATACTGAAATTAGCCAAGATGCAACGCGACGGACAGCGGTTGCGCCAGACAGAGCTTGCGCCGCCTGGCGGCCGGCGGGTGTGGTGGGGGGGCTGGCCCCGCGATCTGGGTCCGGCCCCGGAGGGTGTGAGAAGCTCTGCGCTCGCCGGCGGGCCCACCGCTGGGGTGCCGCGCCGCACCGGGGGGCCCGGGGGTCCGCCGCCGGACCTCCGGAACCGACTCGGTGCGACGCCCAGGGCGGGCCCGCTCCGTAGGACCGCCCGTCTCAGTCCCGCTGCCGAGCGGTTCGGCGGGGAGCCGGTCGGAGAGGCGGGGGCGGCCGGCGGCGTGATCCATGGTCGCCCGCCGCCAAAGCCCAACCGGGCCTGGAGGTTGGGCCGCCGGGTCGGGGGACCCGACCGCCACGGCCACGGCGCTGAGCGCCGTGCCGGGCGGGGGGCCCCCGTGGCGGGTCCGGGGTTGGTGTGTGCTCTGCTTCTCTCCTGCTTCTCTGCTTCTCTGACACTTCCGTGCTGGAGCCGCTCACTGCGGCTGGCTCACATTTCGCCGAATTCGTCCGAACGAAATCATAAACGGCTGGTATTCGGACAAATAAACAACATCGGCCTCTAAACCACCACTTTGTCGCCTAATTTTAAAAAAAAATCTCGATGAAGTTCTACATTTGAAGAGTTTAGAGCTAAAGTGAAATCAGCTTTAGCAGGTCGATTTCGGCTCGGGGAGGAGTGCAATGCATTGTGGGTTATTATGTAGTATGCTGTAGTGTAAACGCTTTGCATACTATTTGATGGACTGAGTATGCAGGATGCAGGATGGATAGTATGAGTATGGAAGGATGTAGTAGGCAGTATGCGGTTTCGAACACAGCCTCAGTGCCTTCATTCAGTGACTCTCAAAAGCAAATGGGAGAAGCTAACAGCTCCATGTTAGTGGATGGGAAATGCTAACAACTCCATGTTAGTGAATGACTGATGCTAACAGCTACATGTTAGTTGATGGGAATTGCTAACAACTCCATGTTAGTGGATGACAAATGCTAACAGCTACATGTTAATGGATGACAAATGCTAACAGCTACATGTTACTGGATGGGAGAAGCTAACAGCTCCATGTTAGTGGATCAGAGATGCTAACAGCTCTATGTTAGTGGATGGGACATGCTAACAACTCCATGTTAGTGGATGGGACATGCTAACAGCGACATGTTAGTGGATGGCAGATGCTAACAGCTCCATGTTAGTGGATGGGAGAAGCTAACAGCTATATGTTAGTAGATGACAGATGCCAACAGCTCCATGTTAGTGGATGACAGATGCCAACAGCTCTATGTTAGTGGATGTGACATGCTAACAACTCCATGTTAGTGGATGACAGATGCTAACAACTCCATGTTAGTGGATGACAGATGCTAACAGCGACATGTTAGTGGATGACAGATGCTAACAGCTCTATGTTAGTGGATGGGACATGCTAACAACTCCATGCTAGTGACAGATGCTAACAGCTCCATGTTAGTGGATGGGACATGCTAACAACTCCATGTTTGTGGATGACAGATGCTAACAGCTCCATGTCAGTGAATGGTACATGCTAACAACTCCATGTTAGAGGATGACAGATGCTAACAGCTCCATGTTAGTGGATGACAGATGCTAACAGCGACATGTTAGTGGATGGGAGATGCTAACAACTCCCATGTTAGTGGGTGGACGTCTCAGTCGCGGGCCGGCAAGGAGGCTCGGTCCCGACCAATGCCACTTGCGGCTTTAATGTTATTAGGGACCAAGCACGGAGGGCAAGGTCTCTGTTGTTTTTCGTTAGTTTCTTTTTAGAAACTTTTTAGGCTCCATCAGTCTGTCATTCCAGCTTTGACTGTTTTGAACCTGTGTCTCTAACTGAACTGACTAAAATAGTTCAGCAGCTGAAACCCTCTTCTTGTCCTCTGGACATCGTCCCAAGTCGCTTGTTTAAGGATGTGTTTGATTGCATTAGTCCTTGTATTCTGCAAATGGTGAATGTCTCTTTAATGTCTGGATGTTTTCCGTCATCACTGAAACATGCTGTTATACAGCCACTCATCAAAAAGATGAACCTGGATCCAAATGTGTTGTCTAACTTTAGACCTATCTCAAAGCTGCCCTTTGTATTCAAAGTTTTGGAGAAAGCTGCCTATAACCAACTGCAGACTTACCTTGATTTAAACAAAATTGGAGAAAAGTTCCAATCAGGGTTCAAACTGCGACACAGCACTGAAACTGCCCTTTTAAAAGTTTTTAACGACCTTCTTTTAACTGTTGACGCAGGAAAATCTGCTGTCCTTCTGCTTTTAGACTTGTCCGCCGCTTTTGATACTGTGGATCACAGCATCCTCCTGTCCCGCCTGAAGACACATGGAGGCATCAAGGGTTCAGCACTAAACTGGTTTCGATCCTATCTCTCTGATCGAAGCTTCTCTGTAAATCTGGGCCAATACTCATCCTCTGTGTCTTCCCTGAATTATGGCGTTCCCCAGGGTTCAATACTAGCACCTGTCCTGTTTGCTCTATACATGCTCCCTTTGGGTTTTATCTCCAAAAAACATAAAGTCTGCTTTCATTGCTTTGCAGACGACATCCAGGTTTATTTACCTGTTACGTCCAGTAACTGTCAGTCTGCAGTAAAAACACTGCAGGACTGTCTCAGCGACGTCCAGACATGGATGAGTGCCGACTTCCTGAACCTAAATAAGGACAAAACTGAGATTTTGGTGTTTGGTCCCAATAATCCCCTGCAAGGACAAGACAGTGCTATTGGTCCTCTGTCCTCCTTCTGCCGTCCTTTTGTGAGAAACCTGGGGGTGATGGTCGACCCGTTGTTTAAGTTTGACAAACACATCAGTTCTGTCATCAAGACCAGCTTTTTCCATTTGAGGACTCTGGCCAAAATCAGATCTTATCTTCCCCTGGCTGATTTTGAAAGAGTGATCCATGCTTTTATAACTTCTCGTTTGGATTATTGTAATGCGTTGTATGTTGGGCTGGACCAGGGCGCCCTGCAGCGCCTGCAAAGTGTACAGAATGCTGCTGCCCGGCTCCTGACTAAAACAAAAAAGCGGAAGCACATCACCCCTGTGCTGTGCACTTTACACTGGCTGCCTGTCCGCTTCCGAGTGGAATTTAAAGTTTTATTAATCACTTTTAAGTGTTTTCACTCCTTGGGCCCCCCATACCTGACTGATATGTTGCAGCCCTACATGCCGACCAGAGACTTGAGGTCAGCTGACCAGCTCCGGTTGGTTGTCCCGAAAGCCAGGCTCAAAACCAGGGGTGACAGAGCCTTCTCTGTAGCAGCGCCCACCCTCTGGAACAGCCTCCCCCTAGATGTCAGGTCCTCCGACTCTGTGGGAAAGTTTAAATCCAGACTAAAAACACACCTCTTCTCGAAGGCTTTTAAACACTAGCAAAACCGGAGTATATTCTTGGTGTCTTAATTGTCTTATCTGTGTTTTTTTGTTATGTTTAGCTGAGCCTGTTATTTTATTTAGTTATATTATCCTTTTCTTTTACTTCTGTATTGCTGTGCAGCACTTTGGTCAACGGAAGTTGTTTTTTAAATGTGCTATATAAATAAAATTGAATTGAATTGAATTGAAAGATATTATTATTACACGTACCGCGTGTTTGACCCCAAATCTGACCCCCAAAACAACACAAATACAAACTTTAGGCAATCACTCAGACAATCAAGACAAGAACCCCAGCAAAAAGATACGAAACACAGGAGGGAGGAGCAAACAACCAACACAAGTCCACATCAGTCTAAATGTACACTCATGTGGGCCTGACATGCTGAAATAATAATAATAAAAAGAAAACATCTCTGCTTATTTTTTTTTGGAGGCAGTACCAGACATCCTTTTAAAGGGGAACGGTCGTTTTCACAATCTGGACCTTATTTCACATTCGTCACAACAACATTTACTCACCCGTTTGACTTTCGTGTGATTTGCAGTTGGTTCGGAGATAATTAGATCCTCCCATATCCATATAACAGCAGCGGGCGGGGCGCCGACATGCAGCCGTTACAGACGCTCTTTTCTCTTATGTTTGTTGTGGGGTGGTAGATACATGTAAATTTATTAAGTCAGCATCACTTAGCGCTATTGGGAAGTCTGTAAACCGACTAGATTGAGCAACTCTCCGGGAGCGCTGAAGCGATGATGTCATCACACTGCGCCATGGCGCACATTTATTCTGTTTGTTTACATGGAAGTAGTGTCTCTGCTCTGCAGTCAGACCACGGCATCTCCATCGGCTTTTTTAGTCAGTCAGAGTTTATTTTCAGCTGGTTGTAACTTTGGTACAATGGTTCCAGTGTGCATATATCCTGGCTGTGAAAGTAAAATGACCAGCTGGACGTCACTGAGCTCACAGGCTCCCACTGCGTGACCGGGATTTATTGAAGCTATGGCTAATAGCGCTCAACACGGACCCCAGCATCAAAGTTCAAACTTAACCACATTTGGATTATCGGGTGTGTAGTGCCCACTTCAAATCGGAGGACTTCTTCCCAGTTCAGGAATGAAATGAAGGCCAGAAGATCCAGAGAATGAACCTCAAAAAGAATGCCATCCAGCGGCTGCAGGAGGAGGACAGGTCGAGGTAACGTGATGCTAATGCTATTCATTTTTTTCTTTACTAATGTCTAGAGTTGGCTAGAATGTTGTAAACTTGTTCCTACTCCTTTTGAGCAACAGTGTACAGAATATTTTACTGTTTATGTACAACTCTTGTCATTGACAGATATACTTGTATCATCCTTTGTTGTTGCTCAAATGAACTAAACAGTAAACATCCAGCCTCTAGACATTAGTAAAGAAAAAAACGAATATTATTAGCATCACGTTACCTCGACCTGTTCTCCTCCTGCAGCCGCTGGAATGGCATTCTTTTTGAGGTTCATTCTCTGGATCTTCTGGCCTTCGTTTCTTTCCTGAACTGGGAAGAAGTCCTCCGATGTGAAGTGGGCACTACACACCCGATAATCCAAATATGGTTAAGTTTGAACTTTGATGCTGGGGTCCGTGTTGAGCGCTATTAGCCATAGCTTCAATAAATCCCGGTCACGCAGTGGGAGCCTGTGAGCTCAGTGACGTCCAGCTGGTACTTTCACAGCCAGGATATATGCACACTGGAACCATTGTACCAAAGTTACAACCAGCTGAAAATAAACCGACTGCCTAAAAAAGCCGATGGAGATGCCGTGGTCTGACTGCAGAGCAGAGACACTACTTCCATGTAAACAAACAGAATGAATGTGCGCCACGGCGCAGTGTGATGACATCATCGCTTCAGCGCTCCCGGAGAGTTGCTCAATCTAGTCGGTTTACAGACTTCCCAATAGCGCTAAGTGATGCTGACTTAATAAATGTACATGTATCTACCACCCCACAACAAACATAAGAGAAAAGAGCGTCTGTAATGGCTGCATGTCGGTGCCCCGCCCGCTGCCGTTATATGGATATGGGAGGATCTAATTATCTCCGAACCAACTGCAAATCACACGAAAGTCAAACGGGTGAGTAAATGTTGTTGTGACGAATGTGAAATAAGGTCCAGATTGTAAAAACAACCGTTCCCCTTTAAGAGACAAAAAATAAGGATCAAACTGATGTTTTAAAACAGCTGACGGAGGGATTTTTTTTCTTCTATTTACTACAGTGTAATTTATATTTTATCAACAAAAGAACATTAATAACAGTAGATAATGCTGTGTCTGGATTTGTGTTTTGTAGGATCATGGCAGAGTTTTCAGGGTTTTTCATTATTGTTCATCTTTCAGTGAAATATCTGCCTGTTAGTATTGAAATAATAAGCGTTTGTGTTTTGCCTTCAGTTAGTGGAATTATGTTTCAGTTTAATTTGTTCCAGCAAGTTCCACACCTATTGTGCTCACTGTTAGCATGTCAATGGGTTTTCCCATACAAGTTAGCATAAAGCTCGAAGGACTTTTTTCAAAATGCATGTTGTGATTTACGGCATCAGATCCGTGTGCAAAGCAGAATTCAGTCTTGAATGATTAATCTGTCAGTCAGGAGACAAATCTCTTCTTTCCAGAGCTTGTTTCACTGACATAGCTCTTTCGCTTCTCTGGTTTATCTGATATTTCACTAGAACCTGCCACTTGCATTTCTGATGTGGCTGTTTTAGGGGTTAAAGTATAGGTGTATAGCTAGGGCTGCATGATATGGCAATAAATATTATTGCAATAATTTTCCCCATTTTGATAAATATCACGATATACATTTCAGTAATGATGCCAGTTTTAAAAAGTATCTTGATAATGTCTGTCACCTGTTGGAAACTCATGGATGGTGAAGCATGAATCTGATGGACTAAAGCATACATGACAGAAGTCATGTATCTTGTTGAGGCCTCTTCACAAAGGAGACACAAAGGCGACCCCCACAGTGACCATGTGGCCAGCTCAGTCCCTCAGAAAAAAGGAATAATGGCGTCCGTTTTTCCACCCCCCAGAGCTTGTCCAACACAGTTGTTGTTGTTGTTGTTGACAGTTTTATATTGATATTGGCCGTGGCATGTAGCCGTTGGCCTAGTCATTACAGTGACTACAGAGGAAATGAACAAAATTGGACATTGTCACGAAAGTTTGACAAGTACCTCTTGAAAGCACCTAAGGTAGTATGGTGCACAACAAAGTTTGTTGGCAAAATGTTCAATATTGCAACACAGAGAGAAAACGGAGACCTTCGGTAAAGCTCAGAACTGGCACCAGTATGACAGAATTGACAATCAAGTTCATAATAATGTCTCCTGAGATCATAAGTGTTCTGTTGCAGAACAGGAGCAAAGTTCAACATGGCCCATGAAGCATTCTTAGTTAACAGTTTGTAGGCGAGACAAGCCACACCAAAGTTCCGTCTAAATCTCAACTTGTCCAGTGAAAGAACGCTATAGGCTTCTTCTGAGACAGATTCCCGAACAGGAATGTGAAGAATAGGTCTAATAGCTCTGCGCTGAAGGCGCTCTAAAGTTTCAGATAGAACCTGGCCAACTCCAGCAAACACAATAGAACCATACAAAAGATGAGGCAGAATAATAGCCTTATATAACCTTGTTAGAAGGTGGACTTCATGAGGGATATATTGGCTTAGGGCTTTCAAGACAAAAAGTTCTTTATTAACTCTTACACAAATATGACGTATATGCTCCCCGAACTTCAGATCATCAGACAGGACCACTCCTAGGTATGTGCAGGATTTACAGAAAGGTATAAAGGCATTCATGAAGGAAATGCCCTTTGGTCTTAGCTGTGGGCAACACTTTGAGATGAACAAAGTTATTGTTTTAGAAGAGTTAAACATCATTCCCCAACTAGCAGCCCAGCGTGAGACATGTGTTGAAACAATGTTCAGGTGTGTAGCAGCAGTCATTGGGTCTTCGTGGGATACGGAAAACAAAGTGTCATCTGCATATGCAGCAGAACAAATATAAATTTTTCTGCCCATTTCTCGAAGATCAGTTGCAAGACGGTCAACAGTCATAAGCAAATTATTAATAAAGATCAGAAATAATGTGGGGGCTAAAACGCTTCCCTGTGGAACACCAGAGGTGATGGGAGATGGGGCAGAGAGTTGTCCGTCAATGCGAGTCCGTTGTGTTCTGTCATGTGAATAGTCAGAGAGCCACGCATAAAGATTACCACGAATGCCAAACGAAGGCAATAGTGATAGCAGTGCGTTATGAGGAACACTACCAAATGCGTTAGCGAGATCGAGAAATGCAGCCGCTGTTGAGAGATTTTGTTCACGTACTGAGGCCCAGTGATGACAGACAGAGGCTACTGGATCTGTGGCAGAGTGGCCTTTCAAGAATCCAAATTGAGAAGGATGAATAAGATTATTTCTTACCAGGTGATCAGAAATATTTTCATTAATAATATCTTTCATTATTTTAACAACACAAGATGTAAGAGATATTGGTCTGTAATTTCCAGGGTGCGAGGAGTCACCTTTACGCACGTAGATGGGTACAACTACAGTGGATTTCCACACCCTTGGTAGAATTCCCGACTGCAACGAGAGAGAAAACAGAAGTGCCAGTGGTCGAGCGAGAACGAGAGAGCATTTCTTCAAAAAAATATTAGGAATGGCATCAGGACCTTGAGCCTTGTTGATATCGAGTGAAGCTAATTTAGACTGTACAGTGGCTTCGCTGAAGTTTATATAGGTAAGGAAAGGAACATGGTCAGCTTGAGGCTCTGAACAATATAATCGGTTGGTAACTGCTTGGCCTGTGTAATAATTGTTCAGCAGATTTGCTTTTTCGACTGTAGTGTGTGCAACTATGCCGTTAAGTTGTAAATCTGGAATACGATCAGGGGCTGATGAAAAGATACAATCGCTTTGCTAATTTCCAGTACTGTCTTGTAGATGGAGAATCAACAATTAACTGAGCTTGATGACGATAATTCAGATTTAATGTTTAATTTCAGAAGAGAGTCTGTCACGAGCGAGACGAAATCGTGTGAGATCAGACTGGGTTTGATTGTTTAAAGTGGCCCAGTTTACATGGGTGTTTTTTTCAATCCGATTGTAAACAATCGTATTAAACGGAGTGTATACATGTACGGCATACAAAGCGATCCACGATGAATCCTCGTTTACAAGGACCCTGGGTGAAGCGGATTATACAGCGTCCTGTGACAGGCGCACAAAGTCTCACGAGGAACTTGTAGGTCTTTAGCTCCGCAGCAGCAGTCCTCAGCGCAGAGCAGAGTGTTTTTATCTGCTGATATCTGCTCAAATAATGTCCCAAAAGTCCATGAAACGCTGCTGGAGGAGCGGCTGCTCCCCTGGCTGCTGCACCGCTGCACTGAGCGGCACGTCTCGTTGTGAGCTCTGCTCCGCGTGTTGATGTTTCGAATTAACTGGTGCCCGTGTTAACTTGTGACCAATACATGATTGAAAAATGTAGTCGTTCTGGCGAACGTCGGTTATCGACAGTTACAGTGAGTGTATACGTTTAAAGTAATTTGTGAGTCTTACTTTAACAACTGCTGTAATCAGCCTGTGTTTACACAGACCTCCGCCGTCATTCGTTAACACGGGAACCAGTTAATCCATAACACCAGCCGGCGATTGCTTGTATTCTGCTATACAGCTCTTTATACAACTCGCTATTGCGCGATTTGGTTCCATCTCGCCTCTCCAATGTTTTTTCTGTCGGGGTTTTTTACTAAAAAAGTGTTTTTCAACCACCGTGGCGTCCTCTGCTGGTTTTTTGACTGTGCTGCTTCCTGTTTACTGGCACGTCACATGTCACTACATGCATGCGCAGAACAAACACTCCCCCAGTACAATCCGCTCCGCTGTCAGACTCGTTTATAAGGGACACGGAGCGGATTGTCGATCGGCGTAGACCACCTCATACAATCGGCTCCAAATTACAATCCGCTCCGAGTGAAGCGATCCACTCTGTCGTTTACATGACACATTTTACAATCTGCTCCACGTACAATCCGCTTATACGTGGTCCATGTAAACGTGCCTACTGTCTCCACGCTGTATGTTTTAAAGTGCGCAAGTGAATAAACTCAGATGTTTGGTAAGGCAAGTTGTATTTGCCCGCTGGTAGGCAATGTTTTGTTGGAGCAAAGTCAGAAATAATAGTCTGGATACAGTCAGTCAAATAAGTGCACGCTGTGGAAGGGTTGGTTATTTGATAAAAGTAGTTCCAGTCAGTACCAGCCACTGCATCTATGATTACTGACCAGTCACAGACAGCTGAAAAATTTGGGTAGATCTCACTGACAGTTTCAGTTTTATGTAGGAGAGAGTCAGCATCAGTTAGCAAGCTGTGAATTGATGTGGTAACAACTGCATGGTCAGAGGCACCAACAGGTGGGTCAACGACTGGTGTCGAAAATAAATCAGGATTTGAGGTCAAAACAATATCCAATAAAGCGGGCTGCCCAGTTATGCCGTCTGGAAAACGTGTGGCTGAACTAACAATCTGTGAAAAAGCATAAATGTCACAAAATTCATTCATAGTTTTTGCATGGCAATCATCGGTGTCAGCAGAAAACCATTTAGTGTTATGGCAGTTGAAGTCACCCAGTATTAAATAAACAGTGTTGTGTGAGATAGCATGAGAGTCGAGACAGTTTTCTAAATAGTGCAGTATTGACATATCGGCACCAGGTGAACGATAGATCAAACAAGTCAGTAGATTAATGTCCCTGATTATT